>NW_015505685.1:54041-77767 GCF_001515645.1 Sinocyclocheilus grahami
AAAACTTGAAATATGAAAGGCGTTATTTAAGAGTCAAGACTAATAACGTTAATGTACTTGCAGTCGGGTTCTTTTGCAAACGTTTTTCTGCATCTGCTTTAGATGAGTGGCTTCCTTGCTGCAACTGCATGCTTTCAGATTTGTATGACAAGGATTATGTGTTCACACAAAATACATACTTGAAACCTTTTCACGTGTTAGTTCGGTTTATGTCATTTCTTGGATAATTTGTGAGTACACTGTGTAAATAGTTTTATTGCATAGTTGTGCAATAAAAAGACAAACAACGTGATTTTGTTTTTATTTACTATGGGGAAATGACATGGACACAAGTCATATTTTTTATATGAAATCATTTTACTACATGGCAAGTTTCACATCCATAAAGGCAAGTGGTCTGAAAAGAAACTCATAATCCAGTTCAAGAATATGGCTTAATATTAAAACAATACAAAAAGGACAGCCGCATAGTTTTCTCAAATAAAAAAACATTTTAGACAATTACTTAAATTCCTCCATTCAATTTTGCTTTAACTACATGTATACCGTGTTTTTACTTTTTGAATTATTATTTATTAATATGACCAATCGTATTTTATTTTCATTATAGGCTAAATGCAATGTGATCTTTAAAAAACAACTTACCTGCGTTTTATATTTATTTACACAAATGCTGGCATCTGTTTTTAACTGTAAAAGCTTTTTATATAAACTTAATATATTTAATATTTATTTCTGAATTACATTAATAAAACGGAAAATTATAGACCCCATTTTATTGATATTTAAATAGTACAAGCTTATGTTAAACTATTCTTGTACATACAGGCACTGTATTAAGCAGGACATAAATTACTGAATGAAAAGGCTTTCTGTTACCACATGTAAATGTCTAAAATGTTTTTTTATTTGAGAAATATATCTAACCAACTTCATCTAACTACAATAAAGACAGCAAACAGTGCGCTAGAGTCGCGGGAATCAGTGACTGCAGTGCTCCGTTTTCAACTCCTCCCTCGACTTCAAGCGGCAAATCTCGCCGATCGGTATTCGGTAAGTTCGTTTGAGATGCCAGACGCCTCTACCTGAACGAGGACGAGAATAGACAGCAGCAGTCATCCTCTAATCGTATTTTTGGCAGTTGTACAAGCGTTTGGGTGAACTCCATGCTGGTAGCGATAGCGCTTACATGCTGGCGGAAGTAAGAATACCCTGCTTCCCTGCTTCGCGGAAGTTGCGTGACGTCATGTGAAAAGGACCTATTGAAAACAGATCTAAAAAAATATGTGAGTGGACATGTGGACATGACAGGGGATGGACTTCACTGGAGGAAGGGTTATTATGGATTATGGACTTATACGTTGACCTGAAGAGATGATTTAAAGTTAAAACGTGTTAATGATTTATTACAAACATATAGCTTTTCGCTTCAATTGATGGATTTGAATCATGTGGAGAACATGTGAATTTTTGTGATGTTTTTATCAGCTGTTTGGACTCTCTTCTGATGGCACCCATTCACTGTAGAGCATCCACCAGTAAACAAGTGATGTAATGCTACATTTCTCCAAATCTGTTCCAATGAAGAAACCAAATCATCTATACCTTGGATGGCCCGAGGGTGAAATTTTCAGCAAATTTACATTTTTGGGTTATGGAATCCATGACCTTGGTGTTACTGTGCCCAACTGCCACTAACTCTTAACTTAAGGGGTTTGTTGCAACTGGCACTAGGTGCTTAAACTTTTGTAAGGGAAACAGGTAAATTTAGCTCAACAGGATTTATTTATGATAGGGAATTTGGACATAATCACTGTTTTTCGTCTGATCAACTGAATTGGCCAGCGATTCACTGGACGGTCCATATAACATCAACTCTGCAATGATATTAATATCCAAAGTATAGTGAAAACACTATTTATTAGCACAGTAACAAAACGTCTCAGGTTACTTATGTAACCATGGTTCCCTGAGTAGGGAACGAGACACTGCGTCCTCTAGGGGTCGCTATGGGGAACGCCTCGTCGTGACCCGTGTCTGAAGCATACATTGAAAAAACACCAACTTGTTGGCCGGCGACAGCCCATGACGTCACTACCGGTGCGACTCCAGTATAAATCGGCGCCGGGAGCTACACATCATTCTCTTCTTCGTCTTCATTGACTGTTCTGTTTGAAGCGTGCATTTTCAAGGAAAAAGTAAGAGCTATCTATTTATTATGGCGAGCACTAGTAGAGCATTTAGAAGGTGTGTGCATCCGTGTCAGCGCTAGTTGACACCAGATGACACACACGATTTATGTGTTGTTTGTTTGGGCGAGGAGCACGCACGCGATGTCCTCGAGGGGGCAATCTGCGTGCATTGCGAGTTTTTTCCAATGAAAAAACTCCGTTCTCGTTTGTCTCTCTTTTCAAGTAAAGAGGGGCAGCCATCTGCTTCCCGCGGTTCAGGACCCTCCGCTGCTGAGGCACGGAGGAGAATGAGCTCGTGGCGATCTCAGGTGGACCTGGCCGATGAGTTTAGAGAGGGGCTTTCCTTCTCGCGCTCATCGGCGGGGGGCGAGAGACAGCCACTGGAGGATGATGTTCTCTCTTTAACATCATCTGATCCAGGGGCCAGTGCTCTGCTGGGTTCAGCCCAGGAAGAGCAGGAAATGGATGATGAGAGCGAAGAAGCTGAGGCTGAGCCTTCTCAATCCTCCTGCCCTGCGTATGATGAGCTCTTAGAGGTTATGGATCGCGCCACGGCAAGACTTGACTTGCCATGGAAGCGGACTAAGGAAGTGGCGTCGCGAGGTCGTCTCGACGAACGTTATCTTTCTGGCCATAACCCTCCAGCTCAGGTGAGTCTTCCTTTCCTTCCTGATCTCCATACTGAGATCGAGAAGGAATGGAAGAAGCCGTTTTCCTCACGCATCCATCGGTTTCAGCATACCAGTTATGCGAATATCGAGGCGGTGCGCGAAAACGGCTATGAGAGAATGCCCCCTGTAGAAGAGACGCTAGCTAGCTATCTCTCTATGGGAGAGACATCATCTCTCAAAACTCCCTCCTTGCCATCCATGCCTCTTCAAGCTACATCTAAAATGAATGGCAAGGCATACGCAGCAGCAGGTCAGGCTGTTGCTTCACTGCACACGATGGCGGTGCTTCAAGCATACCAGGCTGATCTGCTGAAAGACCTGGATAAAGGCGAGGGCCTTTCTTCTGATGAGATGGCTGAGTTACGCCGCACCACGGATCTTGCTCTTCGTGCTACTAAGCAGGCTGCCTCTGCCATGGGCAGATCTATGGCAGCGATGGTAGTAACGGAGAGGCAGCTGTGGGTAAACCTGGCAGACATCGGGAAGAAAGAAAGGGGTTTTCTTCTCGATGCCCCGGTTTCGCCCTCTGAACTTTTTGGTACATCCGTTGAGACGGTCATCGAAAAGTTCAGGGAGGCGAAGGCACGCTCAGCGGCCTTCAAAACCTTCATTCCACGAAGGTCCAGGTCTGAGCCCGAACAACCCAGGGGTCCTGGCCCGTCTCGATTTGAGGATCAGAGACGAGCACAGAAGGCTAGTGTCGCGACTCGCGCTCCTCCTCCGCCTGCGGGTAGGGGTAGGAAGTATCGTGGGTCGAAGGGAGGTAGGCAAGACCTGAGGGATGTGATCCAGACAAGGCGTCAGAGCTTTCGTCCGGATCAGAGTAATACTTAGGTATCCACTCTTTCCCTCAGGGGGTGTAACATCTACCCCTTTCTTCCCCTTCCTAATTCCCCTGTAACCACCATATCGCCACCTGACCGAGGTCAGGTGGAAGCTTCCTGCATAACAGTCTCCTTCTGGACCTATGATGTTTTGGTTGGTTCTATGGTTATCATAGTAACCACCTTACTGAAGGTCCGGTCTAGAGGCTTTCCGGACAGAGCTCCAACGCGGGAGCCGTGGTGGGTGAGTACGATCCATGTCTAAATATATGTATATAAATATATGTATGTGCTATGAAACTGGTGGTTGTGTGTACCCTTCTGCTAGTTTCTTTGCAGTGTTTCCCGTGCTGGGGTCAGAAACCGGGTGCTCGACTTGCAGTGTTTATTTCACTCGTCGAGATATGTCCAGAAGGTAAGTAAGGTTTCATACTTCCTGGATCATGCGGCTATAACACAGGCTTCTGCGGGAGTTTTGTGATTATCAGGCCCCCGGTGTCACTGCAGAAAATTTCCTGGACGTCCGGGCTGGGGTTTACGCTTTCATGCTACCCTGACTGGTCTACCGTATCCGGGTCGCCCTGAGGGGTTTTTCCCGATCACCAGGATATCCCCTTGAGGCATCACCCCCCTCACCATTGAGGGTTATTGTGAGTATGATGTCTCTTTCGAGCGTTAATCCTCTCTGAGGAGTTAGATTCCTCGCTCCATGGGCTGTCCTCGTGGTAGTATTGAGACAATGCTCCCCTTTTATCAAAGGGTTACCTGAATGAGAGTTTGGCTAGACTGCAGTATGCTTACCCCTCTGATTTTCAATCATGCTGCAGGTCGAGCTCCCTCTCGTTGAGAGCTGGGTTTGTGCTCCCTCAGCCAAGGTAAACTACTGCTAGCGTTCCTGCATTGGAACATGCTGTAGGCCGAGCCCCCTTCTCGACTGAGAACTAGGTGTGTTGCCCCCACAGCTAAGTAAACTACTGCTAGCGTTCCTGCATTGGAACATGCTGTAGGCCGAGCCCCCTTCTCGACTGAGAACTAGGTGTGTTGCCCCCACAGCTAAGTAAACTATTGCTAGCTGTTCCAGTTTGGAACATGCTGCAGGTCGAGCCCCGTCTCGGTTTGAGAGCTGAGTGTGTTGCTCCCTCAGCTGAATAACTGCTAGCTGTTCCACCATGGGAACATGCTGTAGGTTGAGCTCCCTCTCCATTGAGAGCTGGATGTTCTCCCCCAGCTACAGATTTACTGCTAGCCACTCCAGCATTATAGCCGTAGATATAGCGTCTGGGGATACGCTATTTTTATCTATAGGCTGCCTTTTCAGGGTGCCACGAGAACCCCTAGAACGGTATACAAGTGTAGTGCACGTTATGCTTTGCCCACTTTTCTAAAATCCACATAAGTGGTAAGTGTGCACGTTATGCTTTGCCCACTTTTCTAAAAATCCTGTATGGTAAGAGCTACGCGCAAGACTTCGTGCTCTTTTTGAGTGGTTTAAAACCCCGGTTCTGCCTTGGGCACCACTCCCCCTATGTATCCTCTGGATACCTACTTAACAGGGTATTGCTACTAAGGATCTGTTGAGACAGTTCCTTCACCACAAGACAAACGTGCGGTAGCCCCTGTGTGACAGACCAAGACTAGTATGATTCTAGGCTCTTGGTCGTATTCCCTTAAAGGAATCTGTTTCTGATTCCAAGCCTTGAGCTCTACCCCGGGCCCAGGAGTCTGGCCCTAACAGGTAAGTAGTTTGGGGTATGTAGCCTAGGCCTTTGGCCGTAGGGAATAACGTCACTGACAGCCGTCTAAACGTCCCAGGGGCAACTCCCATAGCAATATGGTAGAGTTGGTTCTTAGTGCTCGCCATGGTTCTGGCTTGCACTCCCCTCAGCATGGCGGCGTGGGTATACCGTTCCCCATAGCGACCCCTAGAGGACGCAGTTCGAAGTTCCCATGAAAGGGAACGTCTCAGGTTACTTATGTAACCATGGTTCCCTGAGTAGGGAACGAGACACTGCGTCCTCTAGGTTTCTTGCCATGCTGCGGACGCAAGCTTCAGACGAAGAAGTGAACGATGTGTAGCTCCCGGCACCGATTTAGGACATAAATTACTGAATGAAAAGGCTTTCTGTTACCACATGTAAATGTCTAAAATGTTTTTTTATTTGAGAAATATATCTAACCAACTTCATCTAACTACAATAAAGACAGCAAACAGTGCGCTAGAGTCGCGGGAATCAGTGACTGCAGTGCTCCGTTTTCAACTCCTCCCTCGACTTCAAGCGGCAAATCTCGCCGATCGGTATTCGGTAAGTTCGTTTGAGATGCCAGACGCCTCTACCTGAACGAGGACGAGAATAGACAGCAGCAGTCATCCTCTAATCGTATTTTTGGCAGTTGTACAAGCGTTTGGGTGAACTCCATGCTGGTAGCGATAGCGCTTACATGCTGGCGGAAGTAAGAATACCCTGCTTCGCGTCAGAACGGAAGTTGCGTGACGTCATGTGAAAAGGACCTATTGAAAACAGATCTAAAAAAATATGTGAGTGGACATGAGACGACAACAGGGGATGGACTTCACTGGAGGAAGGGTTATTATGGATTATGGACTTATACGTTGACCTGAAGAGATGATTTAAAGTTAAAACGTGTTAATGATTTATTACAAACATATAGCTTTTCGCTTCAATTGATGGATTTGAATCATGTGGAGAACATGTGAATTTTTGTGATGTTTTTATCAGCTGTTTGGACTCTCTTCTGATGGCACCCATTCACTGTAGAGCATCCACCAGTAAACAAGTGATGTAATGCTACATTTCTCCAAATCTGTTCCAATGAAGAAACCAAATCATCTATACCTTGGATGGCCCGAGGGTGAAATTTTCAGCAAATTTACATTTTTGGGTTATGGAATCCATGACCTTGGTGTTACTGTGCCCAACTGCCACTAACTCTTAACTTAAGGGGTTTGTTGCAACTGGCACTAGGTGCTTAAACTTTTGTAAGGGAAACAGGTAAATTTAGCTCAACAGGATTTATTTATGATAGGGAATTTGGACATAATCACTGTTTTTCGTCTGATCAACTGAATTGGCCAGCGATTCACTGGACGGTCCATATAACATCAACTCTGCAATGATATTAATATCCAAAGTATAGTGAAAACACTATTTATTAGCACAGTAACAAAACGTCTCAGGTTACTTATGTAACCATGGTTCCCTGAGTAGGGAACGAGACACTGCGTCCTCTAGGGGTCGCTATGGGGAACGCCTCGTCGTGACCCGTGTCTGAAGCATACATTGAAAAAACACCAACTCGTTGGCCGGCGACAGCCATGACGTCACTACCGGTGCGACTCCAGTATATCCCATGAAAGGGAATCTGCAGTTTAAGACATTAACTTGTAAGCACAAAGCACAAGATACTTCTCTTTTCAATATAGATAAGACTTTAATGGACAAATCTAAGACATAAACTAATCTAACCCAAAAATACACGCACTCACACAAGTTGCAGAAAGAGAGAAAGTGAGGATAGAATGAGTCTAGGAGAGTGAAAATGTGAAATCCCAAGTTATAGCAATATGTGCAATTCATCAATCATTTAATTAACCCTCGCAATGAGTTTCTCAATGAGACTATTAAACTTTATATTAAATGCACCAGTTCAACTAGAATCTGGAGGTTTTACTTGTGTTTCCTGTGTTAGGTGATTTAATCCATGGGTTAAATCTGTTGGGGCTTCCATTCGGTGGCGTCCTCAGCTGAAAGGGGGTTTCCCTAGGTTGTTGATTGGCTGGAGGTTCAGTAGTCATTCGAAGTAATGTCTTGGGGAGCCAATCATTGGGCGTTGGCAGAAGAATGACGCGGAGTGTGGGCTGGTCGAAGTTTTGGCGGTGGGCACAGACGAGGTTTGACTCAGAGGCACGGCTTTGCGGCAAAACTTAACTCAGAACACGAAACTCTCAATGGAAAAGAAAAGAAACTTAAGTCAAGTCTGCTTTATTGTCAATTCTTCCACATGTACAGCTCATACACACAGA
This sequence comes from Sinocyclocheilus grahami, assembly GCF_001515645.1. Lineage (NCBI taxonomy): Eukaryota > Metazoa > Chordata > Actinopteri > Cypriniformes > Cyprinidae > Sinocyclocheilus > Sinocyclocheilus grahami. Next base: position 61,771 of record NW_015505685.1, read on the forward strand.
GAATTGAAATTGCGTTTCTCTCAGACCCTTGGTGCATACAGATAACACTAACAGTAGAACATAAATACAGATAGATACAGATTAAATATAAAATACAACTATACAAATATACAAATAAGGTAAAATGTAAAAAAATATATAAAGCAGCACAAGGCACATGGCAGATAGAGTGCAAACCAGTGAAGTAAACAACAGTGCAGATATAATGATTTGTAGTGCAAAAAGAGCTTATTCAGACTGATTAAAGTGACAGTGTGTGTGTGTATTTGGGAGGGGGGAGTGGGAGAGTCCGTCAGAGGGTCAGAGTTCAGTGGTGCGTGGGGCAAAAGAGGGGAGGGGGGGGGCAAGGTCGGGAGGGAGTTCAGCTTCCTGACAGCCTGATGGATGAAGCTGTCCTACAGTCTGCTGGTCCTGGCCTGGAGACTCCGCAGTCTCCTCCCTGATGGCAGCAGACTGAAGAAGCTGTGTGTCGGGTGGGTGGGATCACCTGCAATGCAGAGGGCTTTTCGGGTGAGACGGGTGTTGTAAATGTCCTGGAGGGAGGGGAGAGAGGCACCAACGATCTTCTCAGCTGCTCTCACTATGCGTTGAATAAAGAAAGAAAGAAGAAAAGTGTGACGAGACTAGATGCTTAGGCTTATCTCCTCATGATGGTTGAAGAGCACCTGGCATGTAAGCAACTTCGAGCTCTAAAAAAGAGCATAATTGGTTGGTGTCCTGAGTTTTTAAACTCGGCTGTTGGACACATCCCAAATGGTGTTTTGACCAATTAGACATTGTCTTGTGTTACTATGTTTCTCCTCCGAATACATAAATCAACGTGTTATCTTATTAGTCACATGGTCCGAATTTTCCCGCTTTTGCAGAGTATAATTTAGACAATGGTTTCTATAACAAGAATCTGATACATTTCACAAAGAATTGATTGACAGAAACAATTTAAGGAAAGATTTTTAAACTCATACATACCAAACATGAGTAGAAACCTATAAACTATTCAATAGTTATTGAAAAAGACATACACAATGAGTGATTACGACACGATTGTCATATGTGTGGGTTACATACATGATATGAAGTTGATATTTGTTTATTAATCATTTTTGAAGCATATATATGTGTAAAGGCAGTCTCTGTGCTGATCTAGGAACGTGAGGACGGGTTCTGTGAGGAACAAAGGTCAAAATGTGTGGAAAGAGTTTGAGTCTTGTCTTTGTCCTGAGTGGGGGAAAATCAACCCAAGGAAGATTTTAACTTGTGATTTCACTCGTGATGGTCATGATGCTTTATACCTTTGACCATTAATCTTGGTCACTTGCCCCAAATATGACAATCTCCTTTCAGAGGTGGAATTATTAATAAATGTTCTTTTGTTTTAATGCTGCAAGCTGTTCAAACTCGCTGGCGCTAGGATCTGATTTACGATCATCCATGTTGTCTTGGGCCTCTTTGTGGAATTCGGCTCCGTGTTTCAACAATGTTCTGATCAAATCTTAAATTGTCTGATTCGCTCTAATATGCTACACTTTACAAATGCATATAAAAGTCCCAAGTCTGTACTTTAACATTGAATCATCCATAATTATAACAACTAATGTTATCAAAGCCTCTTACCAAGCTACTCATGATTTAATGTAGATAAACACTAGTTAAGCTACTATTGTGAAAGTCGATTGGGATAAAGGTGTCTGCCAAATGCATAAATGTAAATACAATGTAAACTAAACAATCAAACACTGATAGTTTTGATAGTTTTAGATATTTGATGCATGTAACTATTGGCCATAAAGGTTACGCGGCACTACAAATGCAACATCTGTCAGAGACTGACTCATTGTTGTTGAATTCTGAGATACTGCGTTTCATTTTCTGACTCTCTGAACACCATTCTGTGATCTTGTGCATAGTAGAGGGGGATTCTGTGAGGTGGATTGTTCATAGGATTTTTCTGGTTATGTTGTCGGAAGCAGGAAACACAACAAATAAAATAAATATTTTGAGAAAAATGATAAATCTAAAAAGATAAATTTGCAAAAACATAACTGGCAGGCAAGCAGAAATGCTTCTCTGAGAACAAACACAAGTGGAGTTCCTGTATAATAAAATCAGAGATGTTAAGACTTTACATCATTTGTTTCATGGATTGCACACAGAGGTTTATGCACACTTGTTCAGTGCATGTTGAACTGTCTGTGTGTTTGTAATCCTGATATTTTCTGCAAGGCTTTTGAATCTTTGCCGTAAGACCAAACACAATACATCAGACTTCAGGATCAGAATCAGAAAGCTTACTAACTTAAATTGCAGCCTGTTCTTCACACAAAGCTATCACATGACTTCAGAGGACCCGGAATGAACCGTAATTGTAAGGCAAAAGCTGCAAAATGTTTCTGTTTTGTTTTCAGATATATATTTATAAATATATATATATATATATATATATACACATACATACACACACACTGTACACACACACTGTACACACACACACACACACACACACTATATATATATAATAAACGTGAATTTGGCTTTAAAGTTGTTGTTTGTTTGTCTAATGGTTAAATTCTGTGTAGGAAAATGTACGCTTTAATCAAATGCTCAATATGCACAATTTCTTTTTAAAGAACTAAAATAGTCACATACTATACCTTACCTCTGCAACAATATCACCACAAAAATGCATGTAATAAAAACATTAAAAGATAAAAGTGCATAAAACAGTAACACTATTCAGTGGTGTGAAAGAGTAACATTACTAAATATGTAAAGGACAGTTGGAGTATAACCTTATCTAGCACAGCACGATATAGCTTCTCATTTCATGCTCCGAGCAAGTGCATTGTTTAGTCATCAAGTGTGGAAACCAAATGAGTGGTGAAATTGAAAGAAAACAGAAATGTTTAAAAACTCAGAGGATCCCAGTGATAACATGCATGGTGCAAGAAACATATTTGCGCATGGTGCAAGAAACATATTTGCACATGCCTATAACCATGTTCAGATGATAAAAATGTATTTGGGACACCAGTACACCAGTCTATTGAATTCATAATATTAAAATTCTAAATTCAAAAATGCCGAAGACCTCAGCTGTGTGGGAGCACTTTAAATTGAGCGACAAGACAAAGGCAGTGTGCCAAATATGTGATTTGAAACTGGCCTACCACAACAGCACATCAAGTTTGAAAAATCACCTGAGCTCTGTAAGTAGTATGCCTATAGTATATTGTTGGTGTAAAAAAAATGAGCTGCTTTTATCCACCATGTTAATCAGTAATTTTACACATGATAAAAACATGCACTTAATTTGCTTGGAAAATACTTGCGAATACAGCAGTCATTAAAAAAACGTACAGTAGCCCAGCTTAATAATAATTTGTCTATATTAAAAGTATTGCTCTTAACAAACCTGTGTGTTTTGTATCACTAGTGTAGTGTCCGTTCTCGAAGCAATATAAGCCCTGCCCGCGTGAGGTGCACCGCTTCCGGCTCGCGCTGTTCTGTAGTTTATTAAAAGTTTATTCATTCTGACCATGTCGCGTGTCCATATTGCACCAAAATGCGAATACTAATATTGTGTAGATCCCCCTCGTGCTGTCAAAACAGCTATGATGTGTCGAGGCGAGACTTCTGAACATGTCCTGTGGTATCTCTGGCACCAAGACATTAGCTGCAGTTCCTAGTCCTGGAAGTTGCAAGGTGGGGCCTCCATGGATCAGATCTGTTGGTTCAGCACATCCCACGAATGCTCAATCAGATTGAGATCTGGAGTATTTGGAGGTCAAGGCAACACCCTAAACTCTTTGTCATGCTCCTCAAACCATTCCTAAACATTTTTATAGTGTGTGTAGGATATCAGACCGAATCAGACAATCTAAGATTTGGTCAAAACATGGTTGAAACATGAGGAGCCGAATTCCACAGAGTCCCAAGACAACAGGATGGTCATAAATCAGATCCTAGCACTAGCCAGTCTGAAGTAAGCCTAACCAACTCTTTCACAGAACAGCTTTCAACATTAACACAAAAGGAACACACTGATCATAACAACTCAGGAAGGAGATTGTCAATTTTAGGGCAAGTAATCAAGATTAAATGGTCAAAGAGATGACAGCATGACCCTCACGTGATAGTAACCACAATCACGAGCCCTGTGGATTGACTTCCCCCAACTCTTACAAAGAACAGACTTTCAGAGATTCCTTACAGACCTCTTAATCTCTGGTCTTCATACATTCACATACTGTACAGAATGGCACAGAAACTGCCTTTCCATGTACCTAAATGACACTAAAAGGACTTGTGAGCAACTAATAATTTCTAACTCAGGACACCATCAAATCACTCTCTTCAACTCTTCTCTCTTCAACTCTCTTCGCAGACACCCTCATCCTCTTCTTTTTTTGTCATGGCTTCTAGCTGTGCTTTTCGGTCATCACCTTTTTGCCCTCTTTGAGCGTGCTCTGGCTTACACGCCAGCTCCTCCAAAACTATGAGGAGAAAGATGCGAGGGTTAATTAAGTGATTGTTCATATCTATGCAATTGCACACATTGCTGTAAACTTGGGATTACACATTTTCATTCTCTTAAACTAATTATTTCCTCACTTTCTGTCTTTCTGCAACATGTGTGAATGCGTGTGTTTATGTGCTAGATTAGTTATATGTTTTAGATTTATCCAATAAATCCTTATTTATATTGAAAAGTATCTTGTGTTTTGTGCTCACAAGTTAATGTCTTAAACTGCCGATCTTGTTACTGTGCTAATTAATAGTGTTTTCACTATATTTTGGATATTAATATCCATTGCAGAATTGATGTTATACGGCTCGTTCAATTAGGCGCTGGCCATCTCAGTGATCAGCCGTAAAACAGTGATTCTGTCCAAATTCCCTTTAAAATCTTAAATGATTCCCTTTGAGCTAAATTTACCTGTTTCCCTTACAGTGTGTCAGGGTGCAATATCCTCCTGAAAGAGGCCAATGCCATCAGGTTACACCACTGCCATGAAGGGTTGTTCTTGGCAACAATATTTAGGTAGGTGGTACGTGTCAAGGTAACGTCCATATGAATGCCAGGACTCAAGGTTTCCAGTTCTGACGTGCCCATTGTTGGTGCTTTCGGCGGTAGACAGGGTTCATTATGGGCACTCTGACTGGTCTATGGTTACGCAACCCACTTCACAGCTTACCGGTTCTCTGGTTGTCCTTCTTTGCACCACTTTTGGTAGGTACTAACTATTGCATATACCAGAAATACCCCCAAAAGACTTGTTTTGGAGATGTTCTGACCCAGTCGTCTAACCATCACTATTTGACCCTTGTCAAAGTCCCTTTTCTCTTTTTTTCTCTTGCCCATATTTTCCTGCTTTCAACACATGAAATTCAAGAACGGAATGTTCACTCGCTGCCTAATATATTGCACTCTTTGACAGGTGCCACTGAAACATTATAATATAATCAATGTTATTCACTTCACCTGTCAGTGGTTTTAATGTTGTGGCTGATCAAATGACCTTCATTCCATGTCATGCCAATACTTAGTCAATTATATTATAGATAAAAGTGAACCCACTATATTTGCTGTAGCCCACCAGATTTAAACTTGCTAAATGCCAAAAAATTAAGAATATTTGTCATCGTATAACTCTACAGAAACCTTCTCAAGTCCTTTTAAAAATCACTCTTCTGGAATTAACTCAGACAAGTAATCATTTTCACTTTACATCCTCAAAGTAGTTTCAGAAAGTTTACCAAATGAAGAGCATCCTTCTTTAGGCCTGCAGCATTCCTTGAAGACATGGAACTAGACTTTTAAGATGCACCCAATAGAGTTCAGTATTTTGCTGAACACTGTAATAGAGGCTGACAAGTGGCAATTTCCTGTCCAAGCCGAATTCTCAATGGTAATATGTAATTTGTTGGTGACATTAACTTCTAACAAGATTTAGCCAAGCGATGCATTTCTTTGTAATTTCTTTCTTTCAGTTTTTGCAACATTGTATTTTTTTGTCACGTATTGAGCTCTTTGCTGTAGATCAAAATATTTGTATTTATTTATTTTAATGATGTATTATGTTACATGAACATTATGTATATGAACATTTTAACTTAACACATGTGAGAAAAACCTAATGCCAGTGCTAAAGATAAGTGCTAAAGATAACACTTACTTTCTTCTTTGGAGCACACAAAATGATATGTTGAGAAATGTATGTTGTTTTTTTTGTGTTAATTTTTGTTAATTAAGTTTTTTTTCTTTGTTTTGGACCCCACTGACTTTTGTTGTATGGGCAAAAGCAGTCGAAGGCATTCTACAAAATATATTATTTTGTGTTCCACAGAAATAAAAAAAGTTATACAGGTTTAGAAAAACATGAGGGTGAATAAATGGTGACATTGTTTTTATTTTTTGTTTAACTTCTTAGAATCACTTTCCAGAAGTGCAAAGTTGGATGGTTCCTATTTTTCCTAGACAGCAGAAATGTGAAATTTAATCAGGTTTTTGTGTATAAATATATTTGGGAAGAAGGACAGGGAGTTACTCCCCTTTCTGCATCATATTGACATTTAAAGTTCCCCGTCACAGGTTTCAGGCATGAACAATAAAGGTCATCTCTCAATGCAGCAGGACCCCAGTTATGAGTGAGGAGTGAGTGTACTGTTTTCTGTTTTCTAAAATGTACAGTATTTAGTAAAAATCTATCCTATGTAATTGAATATGATGTCATTTACATTTATTTATTACATTTATGACACTATTGATATTATTACATAGCCTACAGTACACCAGGCTGTACCATACAATAGCCTTGTGTAAACAAACAGTAATTTGTATCTTCTTTATGTATTTTGATGTTTATATAAACTTTCTAATTTTTCATTGACACTTTTCTTTTCTTTGCACCTTGTTCAAACCTGTCTTTGTTTTATTGATTCATATATCTATGACAAATCACAACAGATTCAGAATATGGTTGAAAGGGTCACCACATGCAATACTGCAAGATCAGAAAAATGTCAACATCAGTCATCAGTTTAAAGAGTCACCAGCCAAAAAAGTTAATTCTGTCATAATTTATTCACACATGTAATTTCAAACGTGTATGACATTATTTATTCTGTAACGGTAACTTATCATTATACAGTATCCTCTGATTTACTCTGTTTCTGCAGACAATCACACATACAGGACTTGATTAAGCTTAGTTTGTTTTAAAGAACTAGGAAGATAATGGTATCTCTGATGCCAATTCACCTCAAAGATGACATTACAAACAGTGTTAAATATTTATTGGGAGCATTTTGTGCTGGCGAACTAGACCTAAGTGAGCTAATGTGCAATCTATCTGGCTTTTCAATTTGATGAAACAAATGGATCACTGCTCTATGTGCAAAGTGGCCGCCTGCATTTTAAATTAGATCTATGCACCACTGGTCATTTGGACCAAGAATTAGATTCAAGGCCAGTTATAACACTGGTGTATAATGAATGCAAAACACAAATATAATGGAAGCAAGTGCCCAGCCAGGTTGAATAACCTTGACTAAACTTTTAATGTGCCAGTGAAAAGAACCTAAAGCCACATTAGCAGTTTTAATGGGTAACTGCATTAACAAACATCCATACTACAATACATATTCTTGCATATGATGCTCAGAAATGGGATTCAAATCACATTTGAAAGTGAAAAATCATGCATATAGCTGAATGATTTTATGAGATGGAAATATATTGTTGAATGCAGCATGCAATGCATTGCAAAAATCCCTACAATACAAATAATTTTATATTTTATATTTTCAGTCTATTGCAATTCAGTGGTTTTAACAAAAATCTGAAATTAATATATGTAGAACGGCTTCTGTAATCAGTCTCTGGTTTGCTTGTTGTCAGAGTGCATTACCGACGGGAGGTGGAGTGATGTCAAATAGCTTCATGCTGGAGTGTCTGTGTGCACGCTTTGCGACTGATTACGTCAAATGTCTCATATGACATCCTAGTCACCCACAACAATAAAGTATTGTCCAATTCAGGCCTGCATTATGATGACAGAGAGCACTAGGTTTCTCTGTCTCACTATCTCAGTGTAAATGCGTTATGCTTGCTGTTTCCCAATAGACTTCCACGTTTGAGAGATATCTGAAATGAAAATCATGTAAGTGTTGTGCTCAACCTGAGTGCACACTATAGTTGCAGTGAAAGTAAACTCACACAGTGTATGTATCTATATGGACTTCGACATGCCACTGGTGATTTGTTGGTATTTTTGATAAACAGGGAAGTATGAAATGTAGTCTAAAAATTTATTCAACGCAGACCCTATTGAAATTCTGTCATGATTTTGTCTTCGTCATTAATTCTCAAATGAATTCAAAGCCTTTAAACATGCTGACGCATACTAGAACATTATTCACTGGCAATAAATATCACAGTGGTGTTTGCATACTAAAACATTTTGATTCACATATAAATTGGAAAACAACACTAGTCTATTAATTTGTCATTTTATTCTCCAATATTTCTAACCTTGGTGTCATTTTGTCAACTTCATAATGAAAACGTTAATCAAGAACTGGTCAGTGTTAAATAATGTACTGATCCAACAACCTCTTAAAAATTATGTTCATCTGCACCATTCAAGGATTTTGTCATTTACATTAGGTAGGCCTCCTCTCCATCATTTGCGCTACATTTCAAAGAAAAAAAAAATCAATTGGGTATTCAACTGTTAAATTAATGCATTATCTTTCCACTAGTCATGGCAATAGCATACTATATAAATACTGTACTGTATGTAAAGCTTTTCAAATGAAATGTCTCATCTGTGCTATCAGCTATCAGCACCAAGATTAAGGTTTAATTAGTCATTGTTAAGAGTGCTTGACATTTCTGTCTATAGCAAAGAAAGCATATAGATGTATTATATATTTGCAATATACTGTATATAGAGAGAGTGACAGAGATACTTTTAAATTTTTTGGTCACTATATTCCAGACACAGTTTGTATATACTGGACATTTAATCTTGCTTTAATTGTTCAATACTACAAAATAGACATACTGTAGGACTCAACAATGAGGGTTTTTACAGTACAGGCTCATTGGAAAAACATGCCTGTGATGACATTTCTGCAACATTATGTCATGCTGCTATTTGCACATTTTGCGAAACTTTCAAAGAGGAAGGTTTATCATACTGTAAAATATCATACTGTACCACCAACAGTTTCACAGGACTCACACATGATGTTCAATGCTGTACCAGGTGAGCTACCAAGCAAGTTTGCTGTCAGAAAAGCCATACTTATGGAGCTGGTTATGTAATACAAATCAAACTGTATTACAAATCATTAATTATGGTAAAAGTGAGGTCTTAATAGTACAGTTATTATTAAAAGTTGTTGGTGTTTTACTGCTTTTTGCACTTTTTTTTATGGAGGGGCGCATTTTATTTAACTGCTTTTGGACTGATGCATGCAACACCTGCTGAGTGCCATGAAACAGCTTGAAAGATCAAAGACAATTTTTAATATAACTCCGACTGGATTCGTCTGAAAGAAGAAAGTCATATACACCTAGGATGACTTGAGGGTGAGTAATATATGGGCTAATTTTCATTTTTGGGTGAACTAACCCTTTAAAACTTTTTTGGGAGGCAATGGAGATAAGAAAAATGAAGACAAGCAATACCATGATAAATAAGTGTACATACACACATACAAATATACATACATATAACATAAATGTACAACAGCCTAGATAAACTAAACATACACTAAACACAGTCCGAGAGATCTCCAAATCTTTATGGTGCTGTTGGAGAGATGCTGACCAATCAATAACAACACCCTGTTAAATAAATAAATTAATTAATTAAAAGAAATAAAAATTAATTTTAATTAATTAATTAATTAAAATTAATTAAAATAAATAAAAAATCATTTTAATTAATTAATTAATTTATTTATTATATATATGAATTATATAAATTAATCAGTACAACACAAGTTACTGAAAATAAACATAATTTTTTTAAGTAAAAAGACTGAAACAGTATTTTCTTGTAAAATGTTCTCCAGTATTTTTACTGTTACTGTTTATGGCCAGAAATAGCAGCTCATTTGATTTGCAACTTGGACCAGACCATTTGCCATTTGCAAGTCTAATACTCAGATAACCTTGTTCAAAAAAATACTGTTTGTTTTGCTTCATTAAAGGTGGTAAACATAGATGATAAAAAGAGAAGGTTTAAATTAGATTATTATTATACATTTTAGGTAAGGATAAATAAAACAAGCTCTCAGTAAAGTCTTTAATAATCCTGTTGTGACTACCTTCTTTTGGCAGCTTTGGTGACTGTGAAAAAAACAGACTTATCTCTTTTCAACAGCTTCATACTGAAGTAGGTGACAGAATTACCCTTCAAGGCCACATCAACACATTTGTGTCTCTGCACAGTCCCTGCTTTTTAATTTAATGTGTGAGTAGCTCAAGCTCCTCTGAAATTCATGCTTGAGGTATAACTTTGCAAAAATGTGAACACATGTATTTTTAAAGCAAATACTTTTCAGATGCACTATCCAATGCAGCCTCAGATTTACAGCGAAAATCAGAACTTGTTACATATCTGAAAAATCATGTGCATGCTGTACCTTAATCTATTTCATGAAATCAGCAGAAATCTGAGAGATTATTCTCTGCTTTGATCTCCTCTATATCAATAAAGAGCCTATAAATGGTTGTGAGTAAGAAAAGCTGTTGGACCCCAAACATTATTTGAAGAGATACAAAAAGAAAACTGAATTTCAATCTTCAGTTCTGCATCCGATGCTTAAATAAACAATCCGATCTAAGATTACCTGATCATCAGTAAAAGATGCATAAGTGACAAGGTAATTGTGCTTTTTGCCACTTCTCAATCTCACACAAGACGAAATGTAGCAGCAGCCATTGCACAAGAGGTGGGTGGGTTGGAATTTCAATGTGATATTCAGTAGTTCTACTGGACTCTTAGTATAAATGAGGAATCGGAGAGAGTGGTTGTCCCAATCATAACCTCTTGATACACCACGTGAATTTAAATAATTCATGTATAAGGGACCAGGTGATGACTGATTGCAAATCTGTATTGGGTTAAGCCCTCATCAATCTTTACAGCTTAACTGGGGGGCATTGGAGAGACAATAACAGATAAGGTGCGACTCCTAATGTATCATTTAAGGGTAGATATAAGGCGTGTAACATGACCATGAGCTTTATCAACATTAAGATTTTAAGATGGGATAAAATTTTCATGAACGTGTATGGGAAAGTGTATATTTTAGATCCTGTTAATGTTCATCATTCCTCTAAAGTTTTTCTGGGTTTTAATCTTTTAAACTTTTTGCCTTAACTAGTTTAAATGGTCCTGTAGTGTGACAAATTAATTTAAGTACAAATATTCAAAGCATTCTCTCAATTAATGAGGTTATAAAAACTGCATGAATAATTATAATAGTACAGTGCACTTGGGAAAAAATAAATAAAAGAAATGGGTGTTAAAGTAAATTAAATTAAATAGAAAATATTTTTAACATTAAAATATGATGTCTCGGTTACGTATTGTAACCCTCGTTCCCTGAAGGATACTCGTTCCGCGAGTATAAATAGGCAGCAGATGCACCACATACTCAGGTTTTTGCTGAGGAGCCGAGCCGGTGACCCGGCTGCTCAGTGGTGGTACAGCAGCCGTTTTAGCAAGCCGACACTAAACCGAGGCCTCTTGGTGCTTCTACCCGTTTGAGGTGAGAACACAGGAGGATACTGGTTCAAAAAGAATGCTATAGAACCTAGTGTGCTTGATAAGCCAGGGTGATGACATCCACTATCAAGTGGGCCATCCTCTGCTTGGAGATGGCATTCCCCTTCTGCCGGCCTCCGTAACAAACAAAGAGCTGTTTTGAGGTCCTGAAGCTTTGTGTCCAATCCATGTACAATTTTAAAGCGTGGGCGGGACAAAGCAAAGCAAGGGCTGGGTCTGCCTCCTCCGGGGGCAGCGCTTGCAAGTTCACTACCTGATCCCTGAAGGGAGTAGATGGAATCTTGGGCACATAGCCGGGCCGGGGCCTCAGGATTACCTGGGAGTCAGCCGGCCCAAACTCTAGGCATGATTTGTCGACCGAAAATTGCGTGCAGATCCCCTAATGATGGAGGCCAATGCAATCAGGAGCAGAGTCTTCTTTGAAAGAAACTTTAGCTCAACTGATTGCAAAGGCTCAAATGGGACCCGTGTAGTGCTTCGAGCACGATAGACAATTCCCAAGAAGGTATAGATGGAGGTCGTGGAGGGTTCAACCTTCTCGCCCCCCTAAGGAACCTGATGACCAGGGCGTGCTTCTCCACCGTTCTCCCCTCCACAGGGTCGTGGTTAGCAGAAATAGCAGCGATGTAAACTTTAAGGGTGGAGGGAGAGCAGCCTTCGCTCCAACACTTGCTGCAAGAAGGAGAGCACCACTCTGATCGGACATCTTTGGGGGTTTTCTCAACGAGAGGAACACCACTCGATGAACAGGTGCCACTTCAAGGCGTAAGCGTGTCTCGTAGATGGTGCTCGCGCCGAAGTGATGGCCACTACCTCTTGGGGTAGGTCACCTAGAACCTCTGTGTCCTCCGTGTCCAATTCGTCGGTCACTGACGTGACGTTGAAAGTGACCGACTGAAAGGGAACTTAAACTACCGTTCAAAAGTTTGGGGTTGTTTAAAAGTTTGCTAATACTTACCAAGGCTGTAAAGTAAAAACTGAAATATTGTGAAATATTACAATTTAAAATAACTGTTCTCTGGTTTAATATATTTAAAATATTATTTATTCCTGTGATGGCAAAGCTGATTTTTCAGCAACCATTACTCCAGTATCACATAATTTTTTATTATTTCTTGTTATTTATCAATGTTGCAAACAGTTGTACTGCTTAATATTTTTGTGGAAACCATGATACCTTATTTGGAGTAGAATGTTTTTGTAACATTATAAATGTCTTTAATGTCACTTAAAGGGGGGTACAATGCTGTTTCATGTATTCAGAGTTGTTTGCACTGTTAGAGTTGGATTCTCATGCTAAGCATGGATGAAGTTTCAAAAAAAAAATTGGATGTATGAGTTTTTTTCGATTGTGGCTCTTCATGACGTAGACGAGGGTGGAACTCCTTATATGGGCATTTCTCCCAGAAGAGCGCGCCCGCGAACACATCGACCAGAGCGAGTGAGGTCGCGACCATCAACGCGCTTTATCCGACGGCGGCCCTGCACGGGACTTGCTCGGGAAGAATGTCTCCAAAGAAGTGTGTTTTTGGTTGTAAGGGAAAGATAACTTTGTTCAGCTTCCTAAAGAACCCAGCGTTATGTAAACAGTGGATACAGTTTGTTTTTCCGGATCAACAACGGAGTTTCACAAGTGTGTTTGTTGACGAACGTTTTATAAACAAGGCCCAGTTCGACGCTGGATTTGCACATCGTTTGATACTGAAAGATGGAGTGGTACCAGTGATAAAAGATCCCGGTCATGATTCAGAACTGCAGACGGTAAGTGAAATCGCATCAAATGTCTGTTTTGTTGGCATTCAGCGCCCAAGTGCTCGTCACTCTTTAGTTTTGCCCACGGCGCGCCTCCAGGAGCTCTGCTTTTTCCGGAGAGAATCGTAAAGCTGCATCTTTCTTTTATAAATATGATAAAACTAAAGACTTTTTGGAGATATGAAGGATGCAGTACTACTCTATAGGTACTCAAGATTAACATGAGATTGGGTGAAACTGTGTGTGTTATGCCCCCTTTAATGAGTTTTTTTCGATTGTGGCTCTTCATGACGTAGACGAGGGTGGAACTCCTTATATGGGCATTTCTCCCAGAAGAGCGCGCCCGCGAACACATCGACCAGAGCGAGTGAGGTCGCGACCATCAACGCGCTTTATCCGACGGCGGCCCTGCACGGGACTTGCTCGGGAAGAATGTCTCCAAAGAAGTGTGTTTTTGGTTGTAAGGGAAAGATAACTTTGTTCAGCTTCCTAAAGAACCCAGCGTTATGTAAACAGTGGATACAGTTTGTTTTTCCGGAGCAACAACGGAGTTTCACAAGTGTGTTTGTTGACGAACGTTTTATAAACAAGGCCCAGTTCGACGCTGGATTTGCACATCGTTTGATACTGAAAGATGGAGTGGTACCAGTGATAAAAGATCCCGGTCATGATTCAGAACTGCAGACGGTAAGTGAAATCGCATCAAATGTCTGTTTTGTTGGCATTCAGCGCCCAAGTGCTCGTCACTCTTTAGTTTTGCCCACGGCGCGCCTCCAGGAGCTCTGCTTTTTCCGGAGAGAATCGTAAAGCTGCATCTTTCTTTTATAAATATGATCAAACTAAAGACTTTTTTGGAGATATAAAGGATGCAGTACAACTCTATAGGTACTCAAGATTAACATGAGATCGGGTGAAACTGTGTGTGTTATGCCCCCTTTAAGGTCAATTTCATGCAGGGTTCTCCAAACTCAGTCCTGGAGGGCTGTGTTCTGCAGAGTTTAACTCCAACTTGCCTCAACACTCCTGCCCGGAAGTTTCTAATTAGACCTTGATTAGCTGGTTTAGGTGTGTTTAATTAGGGTTGGAACTAAACTCTGCAGGACACCGGCCCTCTAGGAGCAGGATTGGAGACCCCTGATTTAATGCATCCTTGCTAAATAAAAGTATTCAATAATAAACAAACAAACAAGCAAACAAAACCTTACTGACCCCAAACTTTTGAACAGTAGTGTAAAAGTGAGTGCCAAAATGCAGAAATTGACATCTGATGTCAGGTCAAAGAGTAATACGTGTCCTGAGATTACATTCGGCAGAACAGCCAAAGACACTTCATTCATGATCTCTCCCATGGTTCACCACAGAAGTCCCAACTTGAGTCTTTGAATGGCTTTCCCCTTGACTCCACCGCCTAAATAACGTGAGAAGGGAGGGCTATCATTAATTCATGAGTCTAACTAACTCATCAGATCATCAGCCCTTCGAGAACTGTAATTAAACTGATGGGCTTGTTTTCCCTCCAGCACTCTGTCTGGGAGAGAGACCGAGAGGAAGGATGGAGTGTGACAAGCTGAAGGTCTAATGTGACTTGCACACCGAGGGGCTAAACTGCTGTTATCAATCTGGCTTTCAGGGGAATACCGTGAGGGTCAAAGCAGCGAGTCTCTCCCGTGGAGGTGAGGAGCAAGCGTTACCTCAGGCAGTGTTGACAGAGCATTCCTCTAGAGATGTATTATCCCAGAGGTCCCCAGCCACTGGGTCGCGACCCACTACTGGGCCATGGAAGAATTGCTACTGGGTCGCAAGAACGTTCTGGGGAAAATGTGTATAGATATGACGCTCTGTTATTTATTTATATTAATGATTGTTCTAATTATTCTGTATTTTCTTTGTATGCGATTGATATGGAGTAGCAATTTGACAATTTCAAGTTAAATAAGTAAATGAAAGATTGCTCTGATCTGTCACATATTAGGAGTTAAACGGATCGCAGTTGATCCGTAATACGTACGGATGAGACCCTACCATTCGGCATGCACGTGATTCGCAGATTAATTTGCCAATTTACACGTACAAGCAATTTTAAACCACAAGAAGAAGAAACGTAAGAGAGCTCAATTCGTTACTCACGCGCTGTTCTCAACACAATCAAAGTGCACACAAGCATAGAGACGTGTTTCAGACAGCGTGGAAATACTGAGTTGCATATATATGCACATAAAATTAGCCTATGTCAAAAACCCTTCACGGCATTGTCATTCTCTGTGCTTTAAATAGTTTTTTTCTTGCTTATCTGAAAAAAAACAAACAAAAAAAACAATATAATGTGTTGAACCACTATAATGCTATTATAATACTATAGCCTAATATATATATATATATATATATATATATATACATATATATATATATATATATATATATATATATATATATATATA
>NW_015505685.1:78637-79648 GCF_001515645.1 Sinocyclocheilus grahami
CGGTAATGCCAGTGGCCATTGGGAGTGCTAAAGGCGGTCTTCTCCCGGGACTCGGGGGACAGGGGCACCTGCCAGTAGCCTTTGGTGAGGTCTAAGGTGCTGATGTAGCGAGCCTTGCCCAGCCGGTCCAGGAGCTCATCCACCCGCGGCATGGGATAGCCGTCAAAGGCCGAGACTTGGTTGACCTTCCTGAAGTCGTTACAGAACCGGAGGGTGTTGTCCGGCTTTGGAACCATCACGATGGGGCTGGCCCACGGGCTACGGGAGGGCTCGATGATTCCTAGTTGGAGCATCTTCTTTACTTCCTCCTCTATAGCCGGCCGGCGAGATTCCGGTATCCGGTAGGGCCGCTGCTGGACTACGACTCCGGGTGGTGTGCGGACCTCGTGCTCTATGACGGTAGTTCTGCCCGGGGTCTCACTGAACACATCCCGGAACTGACTGCCCAGGGCCTCGAGCTCCGTCTTCTGGGTTGCCGACAGTTGCGGTTCCATGTCCACTACTGGGGGCCCGGTATGGGCTAATGCGGCCAGGTGCTCGGGCCGGGGAACCCACCTTTTGAGCAAGTTGAAGTGGTAGATTTGCTCCATCCGTCGGCGGCCCGGTTGCCGCACCCGGTACGTCACCGGTCCCATCCGTTCCACTACGGTGTAGGGACCCTGCCAGGTCGCCAGAAACTTGCACGCAGCTGTCGGGACCAGTACCACCACCCGATCGCCGGGAAAACACATCGAGGTAGACAGATGGCAGGTTAGGAGGCTGACACTCACCCTCCCTCTCGCTGTCCGTCGCTAGGTAGACCGGCCTGAGGCTGGGAGGTCCCTGACGGGGTTGCCGTGGCCCGGTCCAGGCGGTACGGCGTGGCGTCCTGGATCCGAGGAGGAGCTTCTGGAACCCCGGCCAGTCCCATCCCAGGAGCAGAGGTACAGGGAGATCCGGCACAATGCCCACCTCGATGGCCCAGGTCCCGGGCTCCGCCGAGATCCGCACCGTCCGGGCCGCTACCCAGCG
>NW_015505685.1:80854-103569 GCF_001515645.1 Sinocyclocheilus grahami
ATATATATATATATATATATATATATATATATATATACCCATCCAGCCGGTCCGCGGGAATATTTTCCACACGTAACCGGTCCGTGGTGTAGAAAAGGTTGGAGACCCCTGTATTATCCCATCGACCCTCTGTCTGCAGACCTCAAGAACAGACCTGGCAGTTTTACAGGGTCCACCTGAATCAGCGCATAAAGGCACCATCATTAATTACAAATGAATAAGCAGTAAAGCGAGTAGGACCGGGCAGCTGAGAACTAATGTGACATTAATATGTGCATCCACGTTTATTTAATGTCCTCGAAGACCCTCTTAATAGCTGTCAGCATTGTGCTTTGATTGAATTACATCCTCCACTTTCTCACTAAGGAGACAGTTAATTATCTGCTCAAGGTGGGTCTCCATTCACTCAGACAACATAAACAGCCCGGACCACCTGTCGCTGGATCCTTACCATCTTGTCAATATATTGACACACCAGTGTTTAATACATAATGTGTGAATAATGAATGTTTTACATGTAAAATCACAAATTATGTCCTAACGGCTCATCAAATCATTAAGCGCTGAACATCAATCTCAATAGATTTAGGCTTACCAATAATTAATAGTTCGTTATTACACTGTGGTGAAATATCTAACATTCAGGTCTTATTTAAGACTAGAGCCCACAGGTGCTTTAGCACAGTGCAGCTATACCACACGCCTCTCAATCATTCAGCATTATGTTAGACTCCCTGAGGGGCTGGGAACATTTAGAGGCATAATTGCTTTGTAAATGTTAAGCTCAAGATGCTTAAATGAAATGGAACACTAAGCTGCCCTACACCCAGGGTGCGAACTACGGGGGAGCTAGGGGGAGCTCGGCTTCCCTTAATAAGCCATGGGCTCCCCTGAAAACGTGATTTGTGAAATTTTGGGGGGTCTCAAAAAATATTGACAATGTGTTATTTTGACATGCAATTTCAGTTTTGTGTAATGTGATCATCGTGGATTATTATGTGTAAAATTGCAAAAATATCATTCATTTATGCATGACGGCGATTTAAACCTAATTCACTTGAATAAAGATAACTATATACGCTATTCTTGTCATGAGCATCAAAGTGTGGGGGCGCTGCGGTGCAAATTCCACTCATGTTTAGTACATGTTAACTCAAAGATTCGTAGAAAAAATATAAACGCTGGACTCTGTGGTCGATTCTGTGTTAAGGTAAGGCGTGTTATTCACAATTATGTGTTGTGGCTGGGGTGTTATAGGGCTGCGTGACTCTCGATGTCTTAGGCCTAATTGAACGGAGGAATTATGGTATTCTTCTGTAGCCTGATGACGACTAACTTTACGTTAACCATTGTTCATGTGAACTCAAAGACAGCCTGATGCTTTGTTTATAGACTATTTGTCGATAAAGTATAATAGGGTAAATCCTGTATAGTGATTTATCCTATATAGTGCTTGCATAAAGCAAGTAGTGCATACACTTGTAGCTGTTATGTATCTTTGTAAGACATTGTAAGCCCTCTTTTGGGCTTGTAAGCGCACAAACCCCCCCCCGTTATAAAAAAAAAACAAGTGGGCTCCCCCACTTGCGCACGAACCAAGTGGGCTCCCCCAAAGTCCACGGTATAGTTCGAACACTGCCTACACCTACATGGGGGGTAGGGTAGTGAAACTGCACTTCCATTGTCTAAAATATTAAATCATAATTAAAAACTTGTGGTTAAAAAAATGTGGTTCATGTTAGGTGGTAGCAAAAAAATTGATAAATTTTATAAAATTATAAAAAATATTATTCATCATCACTTAATAAACCAAATACATTAGGATAGATAAACAAAACACATTAAGGATTGAATCAGGTAGAGCTTTTTACTGTATTAGACTAACTTTTGGATCATTTTGTCTTTTGTAAATTAGTCCACAGTCTCGTCAGAGATATATTATGCAATAATATTATTAAATGTTATATTATTAAATATTATTCAAGAATGTTATTAAATAGCCATTATTAGTGATACACAGTTAAACTAAACTTAACACTTAAGCTCAGGGCGTTTTTTGGAATTTTCGCCTAAGTTTTTCATACTCAAATTCAAATGTTTGCCCTACACACATACAATGGAGGAAATAGTGGTCCAGAGCTGGGCTAATCTGCTAGCCGCGAGCTACATTCTACATGCACAGCGTCAAACAAACATATGTTAGCTCATCTACACACCACTGTAATAATCCATCTATATTTACTGTATATTTACTGTATATTGCTGAAATGCATAATGTACTGTACTTTTCTGTCAGCAAACAGTGTATCAGCGTGCTAGTATAGCTAACACGCTTCATAACAAAGGGTAACTTTGGACCCGTATCCGGGTCCGCAGAGTTTAACTGTAACTCAACTCAAACTAAACTCAAAGGGGTGAAAACAGATTCACCAAGTAGCTACCTGAAACTGAAGCCGTTTAAGAAATGTAGTATCCTGTAGAATCTGTTATACTGGAATATAAATGTAATTTATTCCTGATGGCAAAGATGAATTTTCAGCAGCCATTACTCTAGCCTTCAGTGACACATGATCCTTCAGAAATCATTCTAATATGCTAATAAGCTGCTCAAGAATTATTACTCATTATCAATCATGAAAATATTTGTGCTGTTTAACAGTTTTTGTGGAAAACATGATACATTTTTCTTCAGGATACTTTGATGAATAGAAAGTTCAAAAGAACAGCAGTTATTAGAAATGAAAATCCTTTGTGACATTCAAAATGTCTTAACTGTCACTTTTGATCAATTGAATGCATCCTCACTGAATAAAAGTAATTAGTCATTCAGCACAACATCCAGGCATGCAAAAGCTCCTCACAGGTAAGACAGTGATGAAAAGGGAAATGGACACAAACAGACTTGCTTTAAATTGCTCTGGGAGAACATCATGTTCTGTCTTAGAGAACAGCGTATTATTGGGATTCAGACTGATAAATTAAACGGTGCACATTCAGTCTTTCATACCTGTAACGTGTGCTTCTGTACAATTACACCACATCAACATATTCTTATGTCATTACACACCAGTCAGCATCTTCAAATACCTCTGTGATAAATACATACCCACACAAGCACAAATAACATGCTTTCAGCATAAATACAGTTGTGCATCTGTGTGCGTCAGATGCAGCAGAAGAACAAAATCTACAAGGGCACTTTCTTTTATCCACTTTTTAATCATGGTTTGTGACATTGATTAAATAAAGCTCTGAAGGGGTGAAAATATTTTGTGAATTGGGCTCTCGCTTCCTGTCCATCCTAATCTTTGAGAAGTTAGAACAGCTTGCTCATGGGAAGGAAAGGCAGCATTAAAAGCTATTATCAGGATTTTAATCAAGGTCCCGATGCTGATGGGCCATCAAAGGCAAACAGCTGAAATGATTTTACACGAGAGCCGAGTCAGGATTGACATCAGACGTGACCATGAAAAATGAACAGGCCATCACTAAAGGCTTAAAAAAATTAGCGAACATGCGCAGCCTAGACACGCACAGAGGGGATTTGAGACTAACCATGGCGACTTCACCATTCATCTTTCGGTGAGGCTTGCTTGAAATGACTTTCGATGAAAACGGATAGATATTGTAGCTCAGTTCTGAAAGACGGTATGAAGGACATCATCTCAGCCGTCTGTTTACAGACAATGGGTTTTGGGTCATGTAAAGTCACTGTCCTCCTATCCTTTCCTCATCTCCTGGACACAGTCTGATACTGTCAGAGCTTCCTGGGGGCACATCAATGACAATCTTTGATGCAGATGCAGGATCCCATTAAAGTCGAGGGGCAGAAGACAATGACAGAGCTACCAGATAAAGAAAACCACATGCCAGAAGAAAAACAGTACGGGAGAGAGGGAGGCACAGTGACACATGCATAGAGAGAGGCAGAGACAGCGAGTTAGGCAGCGGACAAAGAGCATGTTTAATGAAATCTTACAGATGATCGCATACTGAGAGCATCAGTGATAAGGCTTCTGTGTCTCTAAGGGGAAACTTCTCGAGATTCACTGAATAGAAGACGTGCATACTGAAGTTTAGCCCTGCCCCTCTGCATCTTCGCTTCCTTTGGAGTCTACTGGTCGGAACTTGACACAGATATAATAATACACTGACATTAGTGCCAAAATTACAAGTGAAAGATTTAAAAGTAAAAAGTAGGGCTGGAAACTTAATCTAGTGCAGAGGCCTTGAGATGCATTTTTAATAGTGACTTTACATGATTATCATCATTGCAATAATATTATTAAAATAGCTAATATTATTAAAATTTAAATGTCAAATCTTAAAAAAGCTGCACTTGTGGTGCAAAATGGCGAGAGAACAGACACAAATTTGATTAAAGTATAAGGTAAAAACTGGGGAATTTGTGTTTATATAATACTATAATACTATATTTACTACTACTACTACTCCTACTAATCAATCTAGTGATGAATTACGCTCCTCAATTGATTCACAAAAAAACTTTTTTAAACCACTCATGTATGTTCTAGAGATACAGAACAACACAGAAATATTGAAAATAATAATATATGTTATTTTCAAGCTACTGTCTTTTCAATGATTCACTTGCCTACCATGATGATGACATTTAAATCAGTGTTTCTCAGCAAATTTTAAAGGTGGCCTCAAGATGACTTAAAATGATTTTAAATATGACAATATGAGCATTAAAATGAACCAAATCAAGATATTTCTTATTTTTATTCACCCCTTAAACCACTTTTTTTTCTTTGAAGAACCACAATTCCCATGGTCTTGGAAAACCTAAACATGATGAAAGCCTAATTTTGAGTATGATTTTCTAGACCTGGTAAAGTTATGTGTAAATGAAAAAATAAGCATTTTTCTTGTTATGCCAAGCAACAACATTTTTATTCGATAGAAATTGTGAATAAAAAAAACAACACACACACACACACACACACACACACACACATCCTTAATCAAGTAACTCACAACAACTGTAAAAGTCTTGCAAATTCATTGGGCTCCTTGAAGAACATAATTTAATTAATTTAAACAATTTATATAATAATTTGACTGCAATGTTACATCGACTGACAGTCCAAGTATGTTTTTTCATTCAGTTTGATATGTTTGGTTGATCGTTGTGACATCTAAATCTGTACTTTGAAGGACAGTCAAGATTTGTTGTTCAGAATCAAATTTAATTTGGTTTGTCAGATCTGGATCTTTTAACTGTCTCTGAGTAATACTGTGTCTGAGAACAGTCGCCTGATATTGACATTTATATTGATAGTAAGGTTAGATTTCAATAGCTGTGCATGCAGAATAAAAGGTCAGATTCAGTTTCTTCTCTGTCATGCATTCAACAGATGTGATGCCTCCAAAGAAAACACTTAACAGGAGGAGTTTTGATTTTGAAAAAAAAAAAAGATGCATAATTCATCCTTCTTAGTAAAGAGAGGTTCAGTGCTCCATCATAAGTCTGCACCCGTAATACCCATACTAACAAGATCAAAGTCTACTGTGGCGAAATTGCTTTCTACAAGCACTTTCACACTAACAATGTTGAATGAGAGGAGTCTTGGTGCTTTTCTGAAGGTTTTCCTATAGTTCAAGCAAAGAAAGGTAATGAAAATAGTGGGATCCCTCCAAGCAGCCTTTAAAATGGAATGAGACAGTTTTATTATCAGTCTGTTATTCTCAAGATCCAATTGTAGTAAAAAAAACAATTATTTTCCCATGTCACGTATAAACACACATAATATGTCTTTTGTCTAAGATGAGAATCCTTAAGGCTCGTCCTCTGTATGAATGACCTGAATTAGGTCTGTCCTTACTTCAGCTCGCATCCTTTCAAATCTTAACTACAGCACTGACATTTATATTAGGGGCAGATTTATGTGTACAAACCAATATAAATGTAACTTTTATGCCACCTGTCATATTTTACTCCAGAATTGTTCTCATTTATGTGTAGGTATATCTTCATTTTCACGAAATGCCTGGCTCGTGCAGGTTTTGCCTAATTAATTCCCTAGTATCTATGGTAAAATATGTTCTTCCCTGTAGCATTTACTTAGCAGTTGCTCTTGTTTCTGAAGTGTTTTTTTCATGAAAATGAGATTCAAGTCACACTCTCTGTATGTGTGGATGTGATCTGGATGTTAGATTTCAACAGCCACCTTTTCACAAAACAACAAGCACGGCTTGCAGACACGTCTTTTAACGTGTTCCAATATCTTTAGCGATTTTAAAAATACTAACCCGCTCAAGTGTTTCTTTAAATTAGACATTAATCTTACATATGATCCCATTAAAGTCATAATAGCCCCTCGGAATCATTTGAAATAGATGCTAAAAAGGATGCAAATCAAGGAAGGTGAGATTTGATTCAATCACATTCCTATAAAGAAGCTGGTATTTCACACTAAAATTAATTTAATCAGAAGACATTGATTTGAGTTTTTTTTCGATGACAGAATTTAAAGAGCAGCCCCAGAGATGATGTGTTTGTGGAGTCATTCATCAGGCTGGCATTATCACAGTAGATCTGGATTCATTCACTGACAAGGCAGAAGGAGTTCAGACAAATTCTTGTCATGTTGCACATTGTGTCTTGCACCTCTGCTGATTTCTCTTTTGGCTTTTTAAATACTTTTTCATCAGCAAATAATTAGAGCAGAGACTTGTTACCTGACATTAAAATGCCCCAGTTGTTTCAAAGTGGAAAATGAAAAAAAGGGGAAAAAAACTATGTGAGGCTATCATGATACATAGCCTGACCGTGGATGGAGTTGGATCAATTTTTCAGTTCACCTGACAGCATTCTTTGTGCTTTTGTGTGGAAAATTAAAGGTAATCTACCTTCCTTCCTCTTGGCGGAAGTGGAGGAAATGATGCAATCGCACTGACACATGCTCAGAAAGATGTGTGATTATTACGTACAATCTGTTTGGCACAGCATCTCTGCTAACCTCACTTTTACAGTTAGCCTGCGAGATGGCGACAACAGCTTTGAAGGCCACTTTGAATAAAACTGCATATAAAAGGGAATCCGTTATTAGTTCCTATAAAGCAAGCAGAGGGCCACACGGGGTAAAATGAAAGACATGGTGAGGCATGCCAGCACCAGGTCTAATTAGATAAAGGGAGATGCAAGGCTGCTTTCATGCTCTGTTGAGGATATCAAATGACCTGAGGGTCGGCAGATAGGTCATCTCTCTGGAGGTCAGTCAAGGTAACAAAGAAACTGGCTTCAATTGAAAGAAAAGGTATATACACTGATAATTTTTCAAATGTACCAGCCACCAAACGTGTGGAGAGAGACAAGCACTGCAACACTTTTTTTTTTCTTTGTGCTCAAAGCACTTAGTAAAAAGATCTTCAATGCTCTGTTTCAAAACCCATTGAGCTGCCTAGAACTTTAGGGCATCATAGGAGCTTCCTTGTCCCATTTCAAAAAATAGAGCTACAGACATCTCCTTGTGGAAAATTCCAAGGCAAGATCTTTCATATGTATCCTTCACAGAGAAGACAATCCCATAATGCACCAGGACAAGCTTAGCTGAAAAAAAAAAATCCAAAATGGTGGACAAAAATTACATTTTCATATTTCTGAAAAATGTGGACTCAAATAATTCACGGTAATTAAAAATGCATTATTTTATATCATATTTGTGTTCTGTATATTGTTATTAGGCATTAATTGATATTAACATTTTGGCAGATACTGTACCATTAGCAAATTACTATTTGCATTAAATTTACTGACAAATAGCTAAAACAAAAAATCTATAATTTTTTTTCTATAATAAAAAACACTAAATTTCATGGAAGCTCATTTCCGCCACTGAATGAAAAATATAAAAGTTAATTGTGACTTTTAATCTCACAATTCTGACTTTTTTTCTCGCAATTTAAAGTTTACATCTCGCAATTCTGACTTTTTTCTCAGAAAAAGTCAGAACTGTGAGTTTATATCACTGTGAGTTTATAGATAAACCTGCAATTCTGAGAAATAAAGTCAGAATTGAAAGATTACATTTTTAATTTTCTAACATGCAATTACAGTAAAAGTTGGAATTGTGAGATATAAAAATAGTATTTTTTCCATCAGAATTGGACATTATAACTTGCAATTGCGAGTTTATATATCACAATTTTGAGAAACAAAGTCAGAATTGTGAGAAAAATGTTAGAACTGTGAGATATAAACTTGCAGTTGCAAGAAGAAAAGTCAGAATTGCAAATCTTACTCTATTGCAATTGTGAGTTTATATCTCGCAATTCTGTGAAAAACGTCAGAACTGAGAGCTTACATCACGCAGTTTTGAGAAGAAATGTCATAATGTGAGAAAAAAAATGTAAGAGATAAAAAGTCACAATTACCTTGTTTTATTTTTTATTCAGTGGGAGAAATGGGCTTCCATAAAAACTTAAACTAAACTAAAGAAAAAAAAAACTTCTGAATTGAGGCACAACAGTATGAAAATGGACATTTAGTGAATAAAATGGATTTAATGGGTATTTATATTTATTAAATTAGCTAAAGATTATTTATTTATCACTTAGCAAGGATCAAAAGTGGCAGTATATGTAACAGGTAGTATTTAATAGTATTAATTACACTACCCAGCAGACATGAACATTAAGACAAAGTTAATACGGTCATAATTCTGTTCAATATGCAAAGCCATATTTCAATTTGTTCAATAATTTATTTAATGTAAAGTAATTTCGTTTTAACATTAATTGTGTTTGGAAGAGGTGGAAATGAAATGGGGAAATGGTCAATTAATCAATTGGTTTATTCTGTTGTGTTTATTACAAGGTAGTTCGAATAGGCGGTGATTGACAAAAGAGGCCTGATCCATTAGTCTGGGATCAACTGCTAATGTCTCGATTCATTTTCTCAGGCGAAATCGCGCGAGTTTCCTCATACGAGTAAATGTTCTCACTGAGGAAACATCGCAGCATCACTCGTGTGATTATTTCTCCCTGTTTTCTCAGGTATCAGATCACTGGAATGATTATAATGCATTTCTAAAATGGGTTTGAATGTTAAGAGTATGTGTTTGTAATCGTGAACGAGAAAGGATAAAGTTTCACTAAGTGTGTTAATAGTGTATACGAGCGAAGCACATGGCGGCCGGGCCTAACGCATGGCGGTGTAATAGATTTCCCCCATGCTGTAAAACTCAACAGTACACATGTATTTTGTATTATATTCCATATTGTTTATTTTGTAACTTATGAGTTTTGTAAAAGAGTATACTTAACATTAATATTGTATTTACTGTTAGTGGGAAAGAGAATGAGAAATGTTTCAGGGAAATGTTGCATATGGTTCTAGATTAATATTTGCAACACAAATAAATAATATACACTACTGTAACCGGTGTGTTGTAAATGTAAGTTAAGTGTGTTGAATATAAGATACGAGTAAATGTTCTCACTGAGGAAACATCGCAGCATCACTCGTGTGATTATTTCTCCGTTTTCTCAGGGCGTTACATATACATGTATAATGTTACAAAATATTTCTGTTTCAAATATATGCTGCTCCTTTGAACTTTCTATTCATCAAAGAATATACATATATAAATGCTATATGGCAGCTAAATATTAAACAATATAAAATATAAATCTGTAATTTTAAAATGTAATATTATTTCACAATATTATTGTTTTAAAGGGGTCCTATTATGCTTTTTCACTTTTTAAATTTTAGTCAGTGTGCATGTTTGGGCATAAAAAAGATCTAGAAAGTTACAAATCTCAAAGTCCCCTCCAAAGGGAGATATTTTGTTTTAAAAAAAAATCCCTTTTCAAGAACTACTGTAATGAGGGAGGCGTGACGACAAAGTGGGGATCCAATTTCAAGGCTTTAATAAGAGCGTAGTCAAACAGGCGTGGTCAACAACAGCAAACAACGATGGCAGTGGCAAGGCAAAAGAGTAATCTAGATAATCAGGCAATGTTCAGGGCAGTCAGCAAAACAATCATAAATAAGAAAACAGTCCAGGGATCAAAACACGAAGGCAAGGAAACAGAGAAACTAGAAACACAGAAACCACGGAAGAGCTATACAACATTCAATCACCAGCAATGATAGAGAGTGTGTGTGCTATTCTTATAGTCTTACTAATGTGAGACAGCTGTGAACTGATGATGAGATCTGATTAGAGACAGGTGATGCACTTGAGTCCGGGCAAAGGATTATGGGAAATGGAGTCCTGAGTGAATGGCAAGGAGGGAGGTGGAGCGGAGGCAGAACAGGGGGAGGGATGGAGGGCCAGGTCCATGAGGATGGAGAGGAACAGGGGACTGAGACCGAGCAGGCGGAGCGGAGAGCCAAGGTGAAACTGGCGGAGCAGAGGGCCAAGGTGGAGCCATCGGAGCAGAGAGCCAGGGCGGAGCAGTAAGCCCAGGCAGAACCAGTGGAACAGAGCCGGCAGAGCAGAGTGCCAGGGCATTGCAGTGAGCCAGGGCGTAGCCGACAGAGCAGGGAGCCAGAGCAGAGCTAAGGACCACCATGGCTGAGCAGGCGGAGCAGAAGACCACCAGGGCAGAGCTGATGGTGCAGGATACCACCAAGGCGGATCAGGCAGAACTGGAACATAGAGCACAGAGAGGTTAACAATGGCCTCAGCGGCCATAACAAGACTGGCAGACAGTTCAGAAATAGCATCTTTAGCCATAACAGGGTGAGCAGAGAGTTCAGGGGCAGCCTTTTTGACCGTGGCTGGAATGTCAGAGAATTCAGAAACGACCTCCTTGGTCAGAACAGGACAAACTGAGGGGTTCAGAAACAGCCTTCTTAGCCATAATAGGACAGGAAGAGAGTTTACAGATGGCCTCCATAGCTGTGACAGGACAGGCAGAGAGTTCACAGACGGCCTCCATAGCTGTGACAGGACAGGCAGAGAGTTTACGGATAGCCTCCATAGCCGTGACAGGACAGGCAGAGAGTTCACAGACGGCCTTCTTGGTTATGACAGGGCAAACAGAGAATTCGGGAGAGGCCTCTTTGGCCGGTTCAGAGCAGGATAAAAGTTCATAAGTTGCCTCCGTAGCCTTGACAGGACAGGCAGAGAGTTCACAGCCAGCCTCCTTGACCGGAACAGAACATGACGAGAGTTCACAAGTGGATACTACTGACACCTCTGGAGGTTCTGCAGCAATACCAGCAGGAAACAGGGAGAGTTCATTAACATTCTCCTTAACAGGACAGGTACAGAGTTCAGCAACGGTCCCTTTGACCGTGACAGGACAGACTGAAAGTCCACCTCTGGAGGACCTGGAGCGAGCACCGCCATCTCTGGAAGTTCTGTGGTAGTGTATGCAGCCCAAACACACCAAAAAGCGATTCCCATCATGGGAAGCGCTTCAGACAGGGGAATCAGTTCAGGAAGAGGAGGGCTAGAGTGAGTGGGTTTGGGGATACCAGCTGCGCGTGCAGACACCAGCGGTGCATCCCTTACACTGGATACCAGACTGGGATACCGAAGGGCTGACATTGATAATCTGGGTGTAACAGACAGGATGTGACATGACTCTGGATGATCAGCTGTGATGCGACGTGACACTGGATGAATAAATGAGACGTGACATGACTCTGGACGAACAGCTGAGACGTGACATGACTGGAAGATCAGCTGATATGTGATGAGATTCTGGGAGATCAGCTGTGATGTGACGTGACTCTGGATGAACAGCTGAGACGTGGTGAGACTCTAGAAGATCAGCTGTGACGTGACGACTCATGAAAATTAGCTGTGACGTGACTCAGGAATGGAAGCTGTGACTTTACTTGGCTCATGAAGATCAGCTGTGACTAGACTTGACTCAGGAAGATCAGCTGTGACTAGACTTGACTCAGGAAGATCAGCTGTGACTAGACTTGACTCAGGAAGATCAGCTGTGACTAGACTTGACTCAGGAAGATCAGCTGTGACTAGACTTGACTCAGGAAGATCAGCTGTGACTAGACTTGACTCAGGAAGATCAGCTGTGACTAGACTTGACTCAGGAAGATCAGCTGTGACTAGACTTGACTCAGGAAGATCAGCTGTGACTAGACTTGACTCAGGAAGATCAGCTGTGACTAGACTTGACTCAGGAAGATCAGCTGTGACTAGACTTGACTCAGGAAGATCAGCTGTGACTAGACTTGACTCAGGAAGATCAGCTGTGACTAGACTTGACTCAGGAAGATCAGCTGTGACTAGACTTGACTCAGGAAGATCAGCTGTGACTAGACTTGACTCAGGAAGATCAGCTGTGACTAGACTTGACTCAGGAAGATCAGCTGTGACTAGACTTGACTCAGGAAGATCAGCTGTGACTAGACTTGACTCAGGAAGATCAGCTGTGACTAGACTTGACTCAGGAAGATCAGCTGTGACTAGACTTGACTCAGGAAGATCAGCTGTGACTAGACTTGACTCAGGAAGATCAGCTGTGACTAGACTTGACTCAGGAAGATCAGCTGTGACTAGACTTGACTCAGGAAGATCAGCTGTGACTAGACTTGACTCAGGAAGATCAGCTGTGACTAGACTTGACTCAGGAAGATCAGCTGTGACTAGACTTGACTCAGGAAGATCAGCTGTGACTAGACTTGACTCAGGAAGATCAGCTGTGACTAGACTTGACTCAGGAAGATCAGCTGTGACTAGACTTGACTCAGGAAGATCAGCTGTGACTAGACTTGACTCAGGAAGATCAGCTGTGACTAGACTTGACTCAGGAAGATCAGCTGTGACTAGACTTGACTCAGGAAGATCAGCTGTGACTAGACTTGACTCAGGAAGATCAGCTGTGACTAGACTTGACTCAGGAAGATCAGCTGTGACTAGACTTGACTCAGGAAGATCAGCTGTGACTAGACTTGACTCAGGAAGATCAGCTGTGACTAGACTTGACTCAGGAAGATCAGCTGTGACTAGACTTGACTCAGGAAGATCAGCTGTGACTAGACTTGACTCAGGAAGATCAGCTGTGACTAGACTTGACTCAGGAAGATCAGCTGTGACTAGACTTGACTCAGGAAGATCAGCTGTGACTAGACTTGACTCAGGAAGATCAGCTGTGACTAGACTTGACTCAGGAAGATCAGCTGTGACTAGACTTGACTCAGGAAGATCAGCTGTGACTAGACTTGACTCAGGAAGATCAGCTGTGACTAGACTTGACTCAGGAAGATCAGCTGTGACTAGACTTGACTCAGGAAGATCAGCTGTGACTAGACTTGACTCAGGAAGATCAGCTGTGACTAGACTTGACTCAGGAAGATCAGCTGTGACTAGACTTGACTCAGGAAGATCAGCTGTGACTAGACTTGACTCAGGAAGATCAGCTGTGACTAGACTTGACTCAGGAAGATCAGCTGTGACTAGACTTGACTCAGGAAGATCAGCTGTGACTAGACTTGACTCAGGAAGATCAGCTGTGACTAGACTTGACTCAGGAAGATCAGCTGTGACTAGACTTGACTCAGGAAGATCAGCTGTGACTAGACTTGACTCAGGAAGATCAGCTGTGACTAGACTTGACTCAGGAAGATCAGCTGTGACTAGACTTGACTCAGGAAGATCAGCTGTGACTAGACTTGACTCAGGAAGATCAGCTGTGACTAGACTTGACTCAGGAAGATCAGCTGTGACTAGACTTGACTCAGGAAGATCAGCTGTGACTAGACTTGACTCAGGAAGATCAGCTGTGACTAGACTTGACTCAGGAAGATCAGCTGTGACTAGACTTGACTCAGGAAGATCAGCTGTGACTAGACTTGACTCAGGAAGATCAGCTGTGACTAGACTTGACTCAGGAAGATCAGCTGTGACTAGACTTGACTCAGGAAGATCAGCTGTGACTAGACTTGACTCAGGAAGATCAGCTGTGACTAGACTTGACTCAGGAAGATCAGCTGTGACTAGACTTGACTCAGGAAGATCAGCTGTGACTAGACTTGACTCAGGAAGATCAGCTGTGACTAGACTTGACTCAGGAAGATCAGCTGTGACTAGACTTGACTCAGGAAGATCAGCTGTGACTAGACTTGACTCAGGAAGATCAGCTGTGACTAGACTTGACTCAGGAAGATCAGCTGTGACTAGACTTGACTCAGGAAGATCAGCTGTGACTAGACTTGACTCAGGAAGATCAGCTGTGACTAGACTTGACTCAGGAAGATCAGCTGTGACTAGACTTGACTCAGGAAGATCAGCTGTGACTAGACTTGACTCAGGAAGATCAGCTGTGACTAGACTTGACTCAGGAAGATCAGCTGTGACTAGACTTGACTCAGGAAGATCAGCTGTGACTAGACTTGACTCAGGAAGATCAGCTGTGACTAGACTTGACTCAGGAAGATCAGCTGTGACTAGACTTGACTCAGGAAGATCAGCTGTGACTAGACTTGACTCAGGAAGATCAGCTGTGACTAGACTTGACTCAGGAAGATCAGCTGTGACTAGACTTGACTCAGGAAGATCAGCTGTGACTAGACTTGACTCAGGAAGATCAGCTGTGACTAGACTTGACTCAGGAAGATCAGCTGTGACTAGACTTGACTCAGGAAGATCAGCTGTGACTAGACTTGACTCAGGAAGATCAGCTGTGACTAGACTTGACTCAGGAAGATCAGCTGTGACTAGACTTGACTCAGGAAGATCAGCTGTGACTAGACTTGACTCAGGAAGATCAGCTGTGACTAGACTTGACTCAGGAAGATCAGCTGTGACTAGACTTGACTCAGGAAGATCAGCTGTGACTAGACTTGACTCAGGAAGATCAGCTGTGACTAGACTTGACTCAGGAAGATCAGCTGTGACTAGACTTGACTCAGGAAGATCAGCTGTGACTAGACACAAGTGGATACTACTGACACCTCTGGAGGTTCTGCAGCAATACCAGCAGGAAACAGGGAGAGTTCATTAACATTCTCCTTAACAGGACAGGTACAGAGTTCAGCAACGGTCCCTTTGACCGTGACAGGACAGACTGAAAGTGTGTTGCTGGGCGCCACCACCATACCAGGAGCCAAAGCGAGCGCCGCCACCTCGGAGGGTTCTGCAGCCTCAGCCGCCACCTCTGGAGGACCTGGAGCGAGCACCGCCATCTCTGGAAGTTCTGTGGTAGTGTATGCAGCCCAAACACACCAAAAAGCGATTCCCATCATGGGAAGCGCTTCAGACAGGGGAATCAGTTCAGGAAGAGGAGGGCTAGAGTGAGTGGGTTTGGGGATACCAGCTGCGCGTGCAGACACCAGCGGTGCATCCCTTACACTGGATACCAGACTGGGATACCGAAGGGCTGACATTGATAATCTGGGTGTAACAGACAGGATGTGACATGACTCTGGATGATCAGCTGTGATGCGACGTGATTCTGGATGATCAGCTGTGATGTGACGTGAAAAAGCGATTCCCATCATGGGAAGCGCTTCAGACAGGGGAATCAGTTCAGGAAGAGGAGGGCTAGAGTGAGTGGGTTTGGGGATACCAGCTGCGCGTGCAGACACCAGCGGTGCATCCCTTACACTGGATACCAGACTGGGATACCGAAGGGCTGACATTGATAATCTGGGTGTAACAGACAGGATGTGACATGACTCTGGATGATCAGCTGTGATGCGACGTGACACTGGATGAATAAATGAGACGTGACATGACTCTGGACGAACAGCTGAGACGTGACATGACTGGAAGATCAGCTGATATGTGATGAGATTCTGGGAGATCAGCTGTGATGTGACGTGACTCTGGATGAACAGCTGAGACGTGGTGAGACTCTAGAAGATCAGCTGTGACGTGACGACTCATGAAAATTAGCTGTGACGTGACTCAGGAATGGAAGCTGTGACTTTACTTGGCTCATGAAGATCAGCTGTGACTAGACTTGACTCAGGAAGATCAGCTGTGACTAGACTTGACTCAGGAAGATCAGCTGTGACTAGACTTGACTCAGGAAGATCAGCTGTGACTAGACTTGACTCAGGAAGATCAGCTGTGACTAGACTTGACTCAGGAAGATCAGCTGTGACTAGACTTGACTCAGGAAGATCAGCTGTGACTAGACTTGACTCAGGAAGATCAGCTGTGACTAGACTTGACTCAGGAAGATCAGCTGTGACTTGACTCATGACGATCAGCTGTGACTTGACTTGCCTCATGACGATCAACTGTGACTTGACTTGCCTCATGAAGATCAGCTGTTACTAGACTTGACTCAGGAAGATCAGCGGAGACGTGACAATGCTTTGGAAGACCAGCTGAGACGTAATGATGCTCTGGAAGACCAGCTGAGACATGACGATGCTCTGGACGATCAGCTGTGACTTGACTCTGGGTAGGCAGCCATTTCGTGGAGAGTCTCTGGGTTGGAAGCCATCTTGTAGAGAGACTCTGGAACGGTGGACATTATGGGACGAGACTCAGGAGAAGCAAACATGACAGCAGAAGGCTGTGGTGTGGTGGCCATCTTGAGAACAGGTTCTGGGCTGGCAGCCATTTTGTGAATGGTCACTGAGCTGGTGGCCATTTTAGGAAGAGACTTTACTTCTCCCACGGTGAAGGGAAAACCACACAGCAAAAGAGCATAATCCATAAAGTTTCTCAAAGTACATTTGAATTCTCCTCCAAGAAACCATGACTTCACAGACTCGTTGAGTCCAAAATGAAAAATGTTTTTAAAAGCAATTTCATCAAACGGTACTAAATAGGATAACTCACAAAACTGGTGAACATACTCTTCAATAGATAAGCCTCCTTGCTGAAGACGTAGTAGCTGGTCAACTGGGTCCATGGTTGGCCTGGAATGCTCAGAAAGCAGCTGGATCCGGGTGTGGCTGGTGATTCTGTAACGAGGGAGGCATGACGACAAAGTGGGGATCCAATTTCAAGGCTTTAATAAGAGCGTAGTCAAACAGGCGTGGTCAACAACAGCAAACAACGATGGCAGTGGCAAGGCAAAAGAGTAATCCAGATAATCAGGCAATGGTCAGGGCAGGCAGCAAAACAATCATAAATAAGAAAACAGTCCAGGGATTAAAACACGAAGGCAAGGACACAGAGAAACTAGAAACTTAGAAACCATGGAAGAGCTTTACAACATTCAATCACCAGCGATGACAGGGAGTGTGTGTGCTATTCTTATATTCCTACTAATGTGAGACAGCTGTGAACTGATGATGAGCTCTGATGGGAGATAGGTGATGCACTTGATGAGTCCGGGCAAAGGATTATGGGAAATGGAGTCCTGAGTGAATGGCAAGGTATAGAATGGAGTGCCCTCTAGAGGAGCTCATGGGCACTCCAGCTGGAGATCATGACAACTACAACGAACAGCTCGTTTGGACTACAGCGCTTGATTACCGGGCTTTGTGATATCACAAAGCGGCCCATAAGAATATCATTAAAAATAATTCCCGCCTACAGAAATTAGAATGGTTGGGGGGTGGGGAGGGGCGAGGTTGTGGTTAGAACCAGGTGGCAACCTCCCCCTCTCTCTTGTGAAGCCAACAAGGAAGTGACTTAAACTGTAATTCATCAACTGGCCGCTAGAGGCTGGCTGCAAAAGGGATTCAATCCCATAAACTCCACATATTAAAATGCCCAACTTTACAGCAGAAAAAAACATGTTTACAGCCTGGTTCAAAAAATTATTTTGGTCTATATAGCTAATTTTGCCCTTGATGACAACTGTGAGGGGGGTGAATTTTTTTATAACTCATCCGTTTAAATTATATTAAGCCTTAAAGTTCTGCATAATTAAGGGTGTGGCCACTTGAGTGACAGGTGGATTGCCGCTGCTGTCACCACCGTCAAGCTAGGTGGGCGTGGCTTCAGCAACCTGCTCCCGCCTCTTTGCCCATTTTCGATTATCTGGGAGTGACGCGCTGCCAAGATGGCGACGGCCACCTCCGCCCAATTTTGAGCTTCAAAAACGCTCTTCGGAAATCTACGGGGACGTCACGGACACTACGTCCATGTTTTTATACAGTCTATGGTTAGAATGCTTAGTTGAGTGAGTGCATCAGACGAGACGATGAAGAAGAAGTGCTACTGCAGAGTTAGTGCATCAGAGAAAATAAAGAAGAAGAGCTGCTGTAGTGTAGCTTAAAATTTTCGGCATGTCTAGAACAATTCTTACAAGTACAACACGACGTAGCTGGGCACTGCAGACAGACGCCGAACAGCGCTGCCGGTGTGCCTACACTCATAGAAAATAATGTATTTGAATTATAAATATGTGGCGCCGGAGTCCGATGTGCGACCGCCTGAAACGCTGTTTTTTTCACCATCTTTTCACCAAACATCTTTGTTTGGGCTTCCGAAAGCGGATGATGTCAGGAAACAGTGGTTGCAATTTATTTTTTAACTCTGTCCCTGAGCATTATAACCCCAATTTGCTATTGTGTGCTGCGCATTTTACTGAGGACAGCTTCCACAACATGAGGGAGTAGAGTGCCTTCCGGATTCGCCAAAAAGCTTTTGTTGAAAGATGGAGCAAGGGGCGTGGCAGTACTGAAACACAGTCTAAGCTGTTCGCCAATCACAACGCACTGGGACAGCTAACCAATCACAACACATTTTGTTTTTCGGAAGGCGGACCTTCATCAAAGCCAGAACTAATCGAGCCGTTTGTGCCAGGATGGGGAGTAAGGTATTTTAATAATGTAAATTATGTGAAAAATATTGCGTTTTTCGAACCACCAAGCATGAGAGCATGTTCTAGTACACCCCCAAAACAAAATCAAGACTTTGTAAAAGAGCATAATAGGACCCCTTTAATGTATTTATTAACAAAAGGGGTCATATGACGTTGCTAAAAAATAACATTATTTGGTGTATTTGGTGTAATGAAATGTGTTTATGTGGTTTAAGGTTAAAAAAACACATTATTGTTTCAATAAAACCCATTATAAACGAGGCATTTTTAGCATCCAGTGAAGACATAATTACTGATTATAATGACTTGTACTGTCTTTTTACTCGTTCATATGACCCTTTTAACAAATAAATGCAGCCTTGCAGAGCATATGAGCCTTCTTGCAAGAATATATATATTTTAAATTTCACAGACCCCAATTTTTGAACAGGAGTGTATACATGTTCAAATAAAATACTGACCTGTAAACCAGTATGGTACAGATGCTGTTTAGAGCATTGCATCATTAGTTTTGCAACAAGCTAACATCAAATTGATGTAGACAATTTATGGAGAACAAGTTCGTCACCCAAACGAGGTTCTGTGACCATGTAGGCAGTGTAGTGACCCTGCGTAGGCAGTGAGGCCACTCACTAGGTTTAACAAAGACAGAGTCTATCATGCACAGACCCATAAAGGCATTATAATTACACCGTTCTCACCCTGTTCTGTAAATGTTCTCTAAATTAGTCGAGCAGTTCATTAACATGTGCACAATATTTTACTGCATGGATATCTAATCAATTTGTTAAGCCAATTCAGTGCCTTAAGTTTAATTAGTAAATCACTCAAATTATTACTGCTCTCTAATGATTAACCCTGTGAGAAAGACACATCTCAGCATGATTTTTCCCTGAGGTTATGTGACAGCAATATGCAAAATATCAGGTTCTGTTCTGATTAAATCCTCAGCCTCTGCATTTGCTTTCCACAGCATTAGTCACTTATATATTTGTCTTTTCATCCAAACCACAGACTTCAAAAGGATGCTACGTAAATACTGCAATTACCTAAGCTGATAGTATGAAATCACACTTAATGTTTACTCATACATTAGTCCAAAGATACATCATTTAAAGTGTAAACCTATTATCATAAACAATACAGTGCTGTACTCTTGGCAGGGAGGACAGGGTTTCTCAAGTGAATGCTGAAAAAGCTGTACAAGCTTGTTTCCATGGAGATGAGAGGAGCTGATGAATCTGATTTTTAAAGTTAGTTCAAGATGTCAAATGTCACGGAAAAGGTCAGATATACAGGTGATTGAAGATTACTGCTGTGCAACCTTATCATTTCTACTACAATGTTTGATATCGTGATATTGACTTCTGAAGGACACTGAACAAGGGAAAGCAGTGCTAATAAAAGTTAATTTAGCATATTTTATGCAATACAAATGGCCAAATAAATAGAAAAATATTTTGATGTTTCAAATCTGTCTCAAATAATTGTTTCAGACTCAGAAAGGAGTTTGATCATAGTCTCAATAAAAAGATCCCTGAATAGCCACCTGCCACCCTCTAAACTGTAACCTGACACAAGAGCACACAAGCAGTTTCCTCTAATCCAGCGGGATCTTTTTTCTTCTCCTTTTCCTGTCATCTATGTCAGCATATCACAGACTTACATGACCAGAAGAACGACAGGGCTGACAGAGAGAACACGTGAATCAATACTCAAACCCACAGCACACTCACAACTAACTTAAACACACACCACTCTACTAGCTAACTCAGAAACCCGCTTCTCTGCTCTGCTGGCTAGCTCAAACACACACCATTCTTTTGGTTAACCAACACTGCAGGCCATCCAAACACCTCAAACGCAGCAGGCTGAACATGATGCAATCTTTTGAAACGTTTCCTCCTCGCAAACAATGCCTCAGTAGCCTCAAACAATGCAAAGAGAAGAAATAGATCAATATTGGATAGAAATAATAAAAAGGAAAAAGGCAGTTAGTGAAATTATTTGGGTAGAATGTCAAAGAACAGAATGACAAAATAAAATGTTTTTGCATGCATATGCATGCATAGATATATAAATAAACAATTCAACATTTAGTAATGCATTCAAATGTCACTTGTTATTCATAAAAATGCTGAAGACTTCACATGAGCAAACTACAATTTTGTTAGACACAATGCAATCACATATGATTTTAATTATTGAACAGTTCCACCGCATCTCTGGGTCTGAAAACAACATGACCGATTTCAAGCAAACATGTCTTATGAGGAAGTAAACAATGTGTACTGCTGTTTTATTTACATCTCTGAAGTCTCTATAACTGCAGTGAGTGAAAAGCAGCCATCAAAGCCATGTTTGCTCCAAATACATACTACACTATAGATCACAGTTCTTCTCCATGTGAACCCACTGGCACAACCTCAACTTCAACTCTTACAGTATATGCTTTGAAAGAGAGCAAATGTGAGCTTTTTCGCTCCAGTCTTGAGCATGTATCTAAACCAGCAAAATTGAATCCACAGAAAACACATTGGAGCAATAGTAGGTTCCTGCACAACCGGAGGCTGCAGTTTCAGGACAGCAGTTCTAGGACCCTATGCTTTTGTAAAAGCGCCACCTACCGAATTGGATCACTAAAGATGGACGACATGGACAGCAATCAGAGTGAGTAACTTTACCGATTTTCAATTAAGTTTTATTTTATAACCTTAAAACGATGCAAAGTTTACGTAGCCACCGTGAGAACTGCTAAGAAATAATAATGAATTCCCGATTGCTAGTTTTATTGATTATTACGATGTTCTTAATTCGTGGCCATGATTTAATTAAGCTAAACCTTGTTGACATAATGACTACAATAAGTAAATCTAGCCAGCACATTAATTCAACTTAAAAAGATGATAAAAGCATGTTGATGTGAGATGTGTCAGATTTACCTGTAGCTTACTGTATTAGTGTGAAAACTTGTTTGATACTCATTGTTTTAGCATATTAGTTAAGTATAAATCATCTTTCATAATTAAACTGGGCTCATTGCTTGGCTGCACTACAATATGTGTTATTAGCCTGTCCTTTTGGCAGTACTTTAGATTAATCTGGTTGATGTTTGAAAGGCATGGTCAGCGGTTTGCCTTCTGGACTGATGAGGCCAGAAACTTGCTCCAAGGAGCTCTTCAGCCAGTGTACAGAGTGCTATCTCAGAGGAAATCCACATTCAGGCTGTCGATGACCACACTGCAGAGGTAAAGAGACTGCTGGACTTCATTGTGAAGTTACAGGGATCTGAGGAGCATTTAGTGGTACTTAAACAATGTTCACATTTAATCATCATTACAAACAAACTCATAGTAAAGGTTCACAGAGGGCCTTAATTAGGAATAATATTAACAATATCTTTTAACTATGCTGCAAATGATTGTATCTTAAATGTATCAATTTCATGTCATGTGTTTGTGAGTGTCCTGCTCCTGCACTTACAAAATCTATTGTATAAACTGCATGCTGGTGCTACTTGTGTATGGACCAATGTATAATGGCTTGCTGTTCAGTAGTGCTATAATAGTATACTTAAATTAACTGTTTTTTCACAGGCCATCATATATGCCCTGGCTGTCCTACGGAATTTCTCATTGCAGGAGGCTGAGCAGGTCTTCCTTTCTGGTCCGGCTTATCATTACAGGTCAGAGTAGAATATTAATTATTTTTGCACAATGCCCGGTGCACCTTTTGTTACTTATATTTCTGTTAACCCAACAGTGATTGTTCTCTGATAACTATTTCAATGAAATGGAAGATTTTAATAGGTGGATTGATGGTAACACTTTCTATGAAGCCTGTATTTATAATACATTATAAGGTTATTCTTAAAGCATTATAAGGAATGAATAATGCATTATAAGAAACCTTATAATATGTTGCATCATCTTATAAATAATCGTAAGGACAGTTTTAATGTATTATAATACTTACTTGTGGTTAAGCGTATGATGATTTATAACACACAATGAACACATTATCCACTT
>NW_015505685.1:103718-151035 GCF_001515645.1 Sinocyclocheilus grahami
TAATGTGGTCTTATTGTTATTAAGTGCTCTTTGTCTGCTTTAAGTGAAGTAACTTCACTGTACTTAAAGCAGACAAAGACCACTTATAAATAATAATAATAATAATTTTTCTCAAACAGCCATAAGATCTGATATCAGATCAGATGAATGTGTACACATTTGCTTTGAACTATTTTTTATTGTAATATCAATTTGATTATTTTGATGGTAGCATTTAGACAACTGTTGATAAGTTATTAGAGCAGTTATTAGAGTATTAGTAGACTGTATGCTAAATATCTGCTAACACTTTTTTTGATGGTTCCCCAACAGATATTCTACTCACTATAAGCAACTTTGCAAGTAAATCAACTTATTCTACCAACCCTAACCTTAACTAAGCCTACTAATTAGTTGACGTGTAGTTGCAAAGTTGCTAATAGTCAATAGACTAAAGGGGACCATCAAAATAAAATGTTGTCTAATAAAAAAAACACGCGTTGTATTTTTTCATTTGAAAGTATTACATCTGATCTTAAACTAGCTCACAGCAAAATTAATATTAACCTCACAGGAAACACTCAAAACAACACTTTAAACTTAAGGGGGCTAATCAATATACAGTATATTTCAAGAAACTAAGACTTAAGGTACTCCACTTTTTCAGTTGTTTAAAGACTGAAATACATTTTTCATTTATATTTTAAGTGTAAATTCATTTAAATGTAAAATTGTTAACTCAAAGCAGGTATTACACACTTTGTAATTAACATCTGATGTATTTATAAATCAAAAATCACAATTGAAATAAAAATGTACAACATGTACAAACATTACTACAAACTAAACCACCAGGGTCCTAGAAATGCGATCCTGAAACTGCAGCCTCCGCTATATTATCCAATTCGGTAGGTGGCGCTGTTACAAAAGCATAGGGTCCTAGAACTGCGGTCCTGAAACTGCAGCCTCCGGTTATGCAGGAACACCCTTCTCCATTGGAGAGGAGAATACACACAGGGAGACACAAGGAGTCCTGGGGAATGTTCCGTTCACTGTAAATCATCCATCACCCCTGCGTTGCGCACAGAGCAACGGCTGTGGCTTTCAGCATATTCATTTCATTCATATTTAGCTGCTCCATAAAATTGAGAATTTCAGGGATTCCATTTTCAACTGCTGAGCTTCTGAGATCATTTGAAAAATTTTAGGAATATGGTGCATTTTTCGACAGCTGGGTCATTGCAACAGTTTGGTGGATTTTGAACTGAACAGGTTTGTTGAAAAAAAAGAAGATAATTCAATTGTTGTCTAATTGTTGTATAATTCAATTGTGAAAATGTCTGTCTATTGGAAAACACACTAGTCAAGCTCAGGCCTCAAGCCCAAGTATAACCTAACAAGCCTGAAGAAGTCATTACTACTACATTACTAGCTAGAAAAGAGCAACAGGTGAATACTTAGTTTAACATTTTGTGAGAAATTTAATAGATATATAAAATCTGTTAAAAAAAATAAATAGATAAACATTTTCATGTCCAGCATAAATTGACACAACAGGGTGGGCATTTTATGCAAACAAAGACCGTTACTGGCTAGCTAGAAAAGAACAACATACTAGTAGAACATTAACAGTTGGTAAGAATTTTAATAGATATATAATATCTATTTAAAAAAAAAACCCAGACATTTCCATGTACAGTATAAACTGACACAACAGGGTGGCAATGTTATGTTTTATGCTATTTACTATGTCTTCTAACAATGAAATGAGAGAGAGAGAAAAAAAAACTAGTATGAAAGATAATTAACACTTAATGTTTAAATTATGCAGTATTATTATGCAGTATTGTTTTAGGGGGCATAAAATCTACCAAACTGTAGGAATGAACCAGCGATGGTTTGACCAGTTGCACTGCATTTTTGCAATGCTGTAGACGTAATTGAATGTTTTATGTTTCTGTTTAGGGTTACACTGAGACAGTATTTATGAGAGCAGAAGGGAACTTCATACTGGAGCTGAGGTATGAAATAATGATGAAATAAATAATGTTCATGCATATTTCTGCTAATTAAAGGTGAAAGCCCTTCCCTTGAATCATCTATGTGGCGTAGAGATGCATGTGTTGTGACCTGCTCTGGCTCACAGAGTTATTGTGTTCACCACATAATGTGCCAAAAAATATCTCTGTTTGAAACCGCTTGTTTACCGTCAATAATATTACGTTGATACATGCATAAATATATAATTATTCCAAAGACAAACTAATTTAAAATGATCATTTCTGTGCACTACCAGGAATATTAATTTCATATTTTTTCTGCAACTGACAGCTAAGTTTGACATCATCATGCTGTATATCACATGG
This sequence comes from Sinocyclocheilus grahami, assembly GCF_001515645.1. NCBI lineage: Eukaryota > Metazoa > Chordata > Actinopteri > Cypriniformes > Cyprinidae > Sinocyclocheilus > Sinocyclocheilus grahami. The sequence continues at coordinate 106,064 of NW_015505685.1, forward strand.
AAGTATGCTTACTCTTTACATCATCTTTACCTTTGACCTCATCAATTTTCTAATCAGACTCACGGTATATAAACGAGCTTATAGACTTACCACAACAAATCCAGGTCATACTGCAGCAAAAGATGCTGTGAGCCTAAAAACTAGAGACATAAAAAATGGTTCTACTTTCAGGAGGCATAATAACATTGGAAATATAGCTGCGAGCAGCAATTATAGGAAAAAAACGCAGTATGGCACAGATCATATATTGTAATTCCCAAAGAATCAGTGGATAGAATTATGATTTTGCATCAGCGGTGCAATGTTGTTGTTAGACTGAATCTCCACGCATGGAATATTTGATCTATTCTCTTTACCAGATCCTGTCAGAAGATTTCTGTCTTGTCAGACACCCAAAATCAGTTAACAAAACTACATTTTGTCTGGTACCCAAAACTATATAAACTAAAAGACTTAAAAGAGGTTGACAGAGGAAGCTGAGAAATAGCAGAAAGCAGGAGATGAACTGGTGAAAAAAGTAGGGTTTATTGAATAATGTTAGAAGCATATATTTCAATGGTCAGATTTTCTTTAAACAGCACAAATCCAAAAAAAAAGAGTTGTTATTGTACCAAAGCAAAAGCAATGGAAAATTAATGATTCACAATATTGTCCTGTGATGATGAAACCTTGAAATGGAGACAATCTCATCTCTAACTCAAGAAGACTAATATCCCTTGAACTAAACAATAAAAAAGATTAAGTTAGAATGATATAGACAGAATATATACGTTAGATATGATTAAATTATATGAATTATAAATGAAAAAAATATAAAATTATAAATATAAAATTCATATGAATTAATAAATGTAAATATAATATAATATAATATATGAATAAACTGAATTAATTAAACTAATTAAATGACAATAAATAAAATGTGTGGCTTGGTCTGAGGATTATCTGACAAAACCAGGTGGCTCAAGAAAGAATGATTATGTGTAGACTCAGTTCAAAAGCTATAAGTAGAAATGTAAGAAAAACTTATGCTGGTTGCACAACAAGATTTTTATAAGGCAGATTTTAAAACCTGTGAGATTGACTAGCATTGACTCTCCACTATCTCTGTGCCAAATTTGACACATTTTTAAAATACGATGCTCTGGGATTCCATAGACAGACAGAGGAAAACTAGTCAATACAGTAGGTGTCTACGCACCTTCTGGTTTTGCAGCTACACAGTGAAACAGACAATACGGTCAAATGGTACCTGAATAGAAGCAAGCAAATCCAAACAGCTGATGTTAGAGTTGACATAAAATGCACTAAACAAAATAATTCATCTGCCAGAATCCATTTTAGAAACAAAACTCCAGGGACTGCACCTGAACAATGAATGAATTACACCAAATCTAGCTTGAGCACAATGACTTTACATGCCTCCAAGTTCATTTATTCAGTGTCCAAAACATTTTGACAAGAATTGTTTATAAACAAAGCATGCACAAACCATGCACACAGAACAGGTAAATGCAGTTGTCACCCCTCTTCTGAGTGCTGAAGCCTGTTTAATGAGTTTGGTTATTTACAGGAATGACAACCCAATGTTCATTACATCTGTGAACCGAAATAAACAAACAGGGAGAGTTTGTGGTTTAAAGGGGTCATATGATGCTATTTTAAAGATCATTATTTTGTGTATTTGGTATAACAGAATATGTTGACATGCTTTAATGTTAAAAAAACACATTATTTTTCAAATACTGTACATTATTGTAGGTCCTCTATGCCCCGCCTCTCTCAAACACATCGTTTTCAACAAAGCCCCCTCCTTTGACAAGCGCAGTCTGCTCTGATTGGCCAGCTGACCCAGTGCATTGTGATTGGCCGAACACCACACACACGTGTCGGAAATGTAATTTAATGTAATGTAATGTGATATTGTTAGTTGACCCTTACCATAATCGCGAGCTTCAGCTTTCAAAGTAAATATCAAGACAGTTAATAATGTTGTTAGTTTTACCATCAGTTCAAGCCCGAAAGGGCAACAGAGTCGCGGGACAGACACAGTGATGATGCAGTACACAAGCCGCGGTTAAGACAGCTGACGTGCTATGATTTCTGACAGGCAGTTCACTCTCCTGTGATGTGACCCTGTTCCCCTCACACACACACACACGACGCATTACTCTGCGCTGTGCAAAACTCCGCATTTGAACAGTCAATAGCAAATACTTAAACTAATAACAAAACATACTTACAGTCGCTGATTCAGAAGCGCAAGATTGTCATAGCAAAGTTTTGAAATATCTTTGTGCACAGCCAGCTTTGTACTCTTCTAGGTTCAAAAAACTGTCGTCCATAAAATGCGTTGTACAAATTCGAACATCTGGGTTGTGCTGTTCTGTTGTAAATAAATCTTAACCAATGATTCCTAATTGCATCTACTTGCGGAAGGCCAAATAAAGTGCTTTTTCTTTCATACTGAAACACACAGTGTCTCCCTGACATGGCTACATCAACACTACTGCTCTTCCTGAAACCACACCTTCTTTCTTTGCGTGCACATTTGGGCGGCCTTATGCTAATATTTCCACATGACGTAGACATGTGGGGGCGTGTTAGAATGAGCCGTTTTAGGTAGGCGTGGTTGACTCTTAACTTTTATAAAGAATATCTCTTTGGATTTGAGACTTTAGTCTTTGCAACTTTACAGATCTTCTTTATGCACCAAGAGCTTGTAACACTCCAAAGAGAAAGGAAAACTTGAAATCGCATCATATGACCCCTTTAAAACTGTTGCAGATATACTCAAAATATGTTCTAAGGCATTTTATATGCTTCTGTTTTCAGCCTGCATGGACTACAATGTTAAGATCTTAACACCACTAGTCTGAACATAGATCCTAATCCTATCTAAGACTATGCTGCATTACAGAGGACTTTATCAAATGTGGGCCCAGCGGAGTCCAGCTGAATCTGCAATCTGTTGGAAATGATATAAACAAATCTCTTCAAGCTGAGCTAGCTCAATATATTCAACTATTGATTTATATTGATAACCTTATCTAAACGTATAACGCTAGGTCTGTCAATGTAAAGACAATTCCACTTCCTGACCTCAGGCTTACTCTAGACACTATAATATATATAATTGGCTGTACATCTTTACCTCTAGGGAAAAAGTAGGAATTCTTATACTATGGATATACTGGACATTCTCAGCTGTTGCCTTAGCAGCATGCTTATTTTTCTTGTATTAGAAAATAAACTTATTATTTAGCTATTTCGAGTGTAATGATCCTTTTTCTTTAGCATCGTCCCCTGTTAGGGAGTTTCTGTAATTTGAATTGGAACGAAAAAACAAAATTCTGTCAGCCATCACTAATCTTCATGTAATCAAGCCAACAGTTAGGGAAAAATCAGTGATGCTACAATAACTATTTGACCTCAGATTATTCCATCTCCCTTTTAATTATTCCCTCCCCAAACAGTCTTTCAATGCATGATTACCACAAACTGGCCTCCTGGAAAACTGTAGCAGTATTACAGAATGTTAAAATTCATGTTTATACAAACTGCATTACTGCTCCCTATATACCTGCAGATATTGAAAGCTCGAAAACTAAGGAAAGGAAAGGACATGTGGCGTTGGAATCTGTGCTCTGCATTTAACCCATCCAAGTGAACACACACACAGCAGTGAGTAGTAAACAAACACGCGCACACACCCGGAGCAGTGGGCAGCCAAAGCTGCAGCACCTGGGGAGCAGTTGGAGGTTCGGTGCCTTGCTCAAGGGTCTCACCTCAGCCATGGTATTGAGGGTGGAGAGAGCACTGGTAATTCAACCGCCCCACCAACAATCCCTGCCGGACCAGAGACTCAAACCCACAACCTTTGGGTTATAAATCCAACTATCTAACCATTAGGCCATGACTGCCCCAAATTTGAATCTCTGATTTGTGAGAGGAACTAGTGAAAGATGGCATTCATCAGAGCTGCTAAGTATGGATATCATGCAACGCTGCAGGGGTTAAGAGAAGTTCTCTCTTTAATGCAAAATTAGATGTTAATTTAAAAATGAAACATGAAAGAAAAAGGTATAAATGAATTGACATGGCTTAAAGAAATGAAGTGTACCTAACATTTGCCAAAACATAAATGCAACTAATTACTTATACAATGAGAATCAATATTTTGTATTACTCCCTTTTTATGTTTAAAACAGCTTGTTTAGCAGATGTTTGCAGTGAATAAGAAATAAATTATTTATAGTAATTAGTATTAATTACTATAAACTTAAATCAAGTAGCCACCCACTACCTAACCACAACCTCCACTCTTCAGCATAATGGTAACCACAAACAAAATGGTAATTTTAACATGACATAAACTCTTTTAAATGTCATACAGTAACAGTACATAGCTGAACATTGAACTCTAACAGGTATTTCAACTCCAACACTTGATTTCAGCATTACTCTGATCCAGCCCTATGCAAAGCAAGTTGGAACAAAAAAAGCCATTGCCCAGTTTTTGCTGCAATATTCAGCTAGTTTCGACAACAAACAAATATATAAACAAATAACTTTGGCTTTACATAATTGAGTATTTGACACAATATAAACAACATGTTTTTTTTGTTTTTTTTCCCCCCCAGGAAAATAAATTCTTTGTTTTTAGTTTCAGATTTGAATATGGCTACAGTTGGGGCACATCTGAGGTCTTCTGGAAGCTGGCTCCAGCTGCATTTGTTGGCATAAAAGCTAAATGCTGTCTCATCATGTTTGGAACGAACCCAAGGTGTCTCCAGCTGACTCTGATCTAATGATCTACGGGGTTTATTAAGTTTATATGCTCAAAGCATATATCCATGCATTTGCAACCTAGAACATTTTGTAATGTATAAGTAATTTCACTTTAAAATCAAGTCAAGTCATGTCGCCTTTATTTATGTAGTGCTTTATACAATACAGATTATGTCAAAGCAGCTTTACAGTGTTAAAAGGAAAATGTGTGCTGATAATGCAAGAGGACAATAGAAAACAGTCAGTTTATTAATAAAAGCCAGTTCCTTCTGGTCAATTTTGTAGTGACCAGAAACATACGCACATCCTGAAAATAACATGCTAAAATTATAATTAAATAATAAAAATACTATATTGCAACCAGTTACATTTTGCTACAGCAGATTACAGAAAAAAGTAATTGTTTGTGTTTCCAAGTGCCCTTCAGTCATGTTCTCCTGAGATCTGATCTCTATTCACTTGAGCTGTGTTGTGCCCGACTCTACCAACTAACCAAATGCTATCGTAAGGGTCTTTCAGCTCTTGGGTTATCATGGCATTACCTCGCAATATCATATCTGAGACACACTCCAGAGCGTAGCATGTGCGACTGCGAAGGGAAAAGCATCTTGCGATATCAGCGGAGGAGCTTTCATATACTGAAGTTAAATGGTCAACTGTCACTCACTTTTCATTACTGTTCTTCACTGTATCCAAGCATGAGCAATTGAGTAAGTAAAAAGACAGATGGTAAATACACTAACTAACAGGAAAGCAGAGGAGTAGGCGTAAGTAAAAAGGGCCCCTTATTATTACCAGGGGAGGCCTGTGAGAATTTTTTCAGGAAGACTAATACTATATGTAAATCATTAATGATCAAATTGGTTTTGCTGATAATAATGCTCTTAAGCACACAATTGTTATCTTATATCTTAAGTTAGTTATGATAATAATAATAATAAAAAAGTGTTATTATCTTTCCTTTAATGAGCGGATGTGGATTTTGTAACACTTTACAATAAGGTTACACTTGTTAACATTAGTTAATGCATTAGTTAACAAACTAATGATCAGCAATACATTTTTATAGCATTTCTTAATCTTTGGTTATGTTAGTTGATAAAAATACAGTTGTTCATTGTTTGTTCATGTTAGTTCACAGTGCATTAATTAATGTTAACAGAAACAACATTTGGTTTTAAAAAATAAATGTTTGTAAATGTTGATATTAACACTAACAAAGATTAATAAATGCTGTAGAAGTATTGTTTATTGTTAGTTCATGTTAACTAATGTTAACAAATTACACTACTGGAAGGCGTTACCATTAATTTTTTAACACTTTTTTCAAACATTTTATTTTTATTCAAAATGTACAAAATTAATACAAATATATATCTCAGACAAAATTACACATTTTAGAGTAAAATAACAATTTACAGTAAACTGAATAAAAGAAGTGCCTTGTGTCTTTCTTGATTTTTTTCCCCTTCTAATCCATATTGTTTAACCTCGTTTATAGACTATTCAAAAGATGGCTTTTGTCTTTTTTCTCACATGAATATGATACTTTCCAAGTCAGTTTGGTAATGAGTGGTGTGTTTATGCTGTCTTCCTTCTCTAGCATTTGAGCAGTGATAAAATCTCTCCTGGGTTACCATGCATGAAAGAAAAAAAACAGCAACAATATTTTTTGCATTATATGTGTCTGATTCATCCATTAGACTGATTAAAACAATTATCACTTTATTTGTTACATTCAGTTTTAACAAATCTGTGAGGAGGCTATGAAAAGCACACAGCTCGTGTGAAACCCATGAGAGATTTTTCAAAACAAGCCAGCTCCTCCAAAGTGTGAAAGTAAGATTAGTAATCGTTTTCTGCTATATGTAGGATACAGTTAATTTTTGAAAATACAATCCTAGATAAATAGGGCTTAAAAACATCAGTATGAAAATTGATAATTGTACATTAGTTTATTTTACAGTTTCTGTAAAAACTCTTGAACAACATTTTTTAAATTTCTTTTCAAATATTTTTCTAGCAATTATTGACTTAATTTACCAGTGTAACAATAGTTTCTGCCAACTGCCATAGATATTGCAATTATTGTTTCTATTTTAAAACAATTAAATTAATATATCATATCATCACCTTTACACTGTAACTTTCAGAATGTTTATTTATTTGTTAATTGATTGATTGATTGATTGTCCGAAATAATGATACCATGGTAAATTCCGTTTATACATACGAAGTGCCAATTTTTCTTCATATCTATGATTTGAGTATGTGTGCATTTTTAAATTCAATTGTTTTTATGTAGGTAAAAAATGGTTTTGTAACATAGAAAATAAAATGCAAAGTATAACAGACATAGCATGTTGCATGTTTTTTTTCACTGGAAAGTGTGGGTCCCAGGAAAACAGTTTTATTAGGGTCCTGGCGGAGATCATTTACTATGCATTCACCAGGGGCCTGATGTATAAACGTTGCGTATGCACAAAATGAGCATGGAAATGTGCGTACGCAATTTTCCACACACATATCGGGATTTATAAAAAATAAACTAGGCGTAAATATGTACGGACACTAGACCATGCGTATGCACTCTTTTACTGGAGTGAGCGAAATAAGGAAGCAAACAGAATGATTTTAAAGTCTGTTTTACATTTGACATATTTAGATTAAATCTGCATTATATGTGTCTGATTCATCCATCTGACAATCTGAATAATGAAGTTAAGTGAAATAATGAAGTGAAATTATTATACAGAAATTTCAACATTTGTATATGAAAACAGAAATATTTGCAGTGGATGTGTTGCTTTCAAACAATTTTCCTGTGGTATGTGATATAATGTTTTAATCACAGCGAGGAGGATTGCTTGGCGTATGACAATTCCGCTTTAAATTGTGTTCTAAATAGCAAAACTCATGTTCTGAGAAAACACTTTTGCACGAATAATGATCATTGATGTGAACTTGATTCGTCTGATGGCTTTCGGAACATAGGCGGTAATGACAGACATAAGGATGCACTCGTTGATCAAACAGTCCATTGGCTGGGTTGAACAGGTCCGATGACAGTAGAACCTCTGTTCACAGGTTAAGCTCACAGACAGCAGCCTAATGATAACCCCTTTCGTGCTCTTCCCAATATTGTGACAGACATCATATTTAAACGATAGAATTGGAAGGAAACCGTAAGATATGTGCATTTTATTTTCAAAATGTTTTGTTATTGATGCGGTGAGTCAGACAGCTTCACTGCAAAAAAAATAAGGCCTATCTCTTTCCATAAAAATATAGGCTATAAACATTCTAAAATATATGCTTACCTTTTAGGCAAATTGCATAAATTAGAATAGTGATGTCTCAAAACGCATTTATAGTCCGTATCTCATATTTTCCTAACGTGTTGTAGGCTACCCTTAACTGCGTTAAAAATGGTGTCACGTGGATGGAAATATGCATGGAAATGATATGCAGATGACGTTATGCATATTAAAACTAGGCATTGTAAGCTCCATATATGGCTATTTCGGGGAGGAGACGGGGTGGAGATTCATGTACGCACAATCTTCCGCTGACTGGGTATTACAAAGGGTTTGTAAAATTTTGGCAGGTTCTGGCGTAGGCTACGCATGGCTTCATAAATCTGAAAACTTTTGTATGTACACAAAATCTAGCTTTTGTGCGTACGCACACATTTAGGATGAAATCTAGGTAAGTTTTATACATGAGGCCCTTTAAATACATTAATGTATTTAACCCTTGTGCGACCTTTTGGACATTTTTGTCCTTTTCAGTTTTTTTTTTTTTTATAATTTTGCCTGTGTTATTGCCAACTGCATAAATTTTGGCACAGGTGTGTATTTTTATTGGAATTTTACTATTTCACTTCCATTTCCTTTAATAAATCTGTTTTGCACTTGGTACAAAAATGTGTTCCTCTCAGGACCTTAAGGACAAAAATGTCCCCTATTTTTAATCGCCATTTAACTGTAAAATTATGCAATTTTTGTTGATAGACTTTCATTATATTGGCAAGACTTTAAAATTAAATTTTTTACTATTTTTTACCAGATGGTGCCATTTTTTCAGGTTTGACCTATAAAGAAAATACTCGCTTTATTTCTGTTTTCTGCTTCTGCATATTATAGAGCCAATTGGATAAATAACGCAGCTACAATTGTGTGGGTGTGTTGGTATGGATGTCAGAGTGTGGTTTGTATGTGTGTCATAAAAAAATTATGTGTGTTCTTGTAATATTTGAGAGAGAAAAACTCTACGGCAAATTACAAATCCAACCACTGTGTGCACCAGCAGAGTTTTGCTGGCATCCAATGGGGAAAATTTGGTAAACTTCTTCCCATTGACAACTTTCTGGCAGAGGGCAGAAGATTTTCCTCAAGTATTTGATGGTATTGTGCCCCATCCATGTTTCCTTCTATCCTGACAAGTGTTCCAGTTGCGCCCAAACAAAATCTTACTGAAAGCTAATTTTTTGAGATGTCAACCTCAAATTTGGAATACAACTTGTTTAGATTTATGGCTTTGATGTTCTAGCAGGTATAGAGTTCAACATGTTTCATAAAATGTCTATTTTATATAAAACATCTTTCATAAATCTAAACATCTAGAACTTTTTTTTTTGGTTTCACTTTTTAAACTTTTTTTACTTCAGCAATAATCTGCCATGGGTCTTCTTTAAAATGAGACCAAACTTAACTCTGTGCTCCCAAGCTTCAAATTTTTATGACAGTTTTTTGACATGGACATTTTTGTCCACTATGGACCCATGTGTAACTTTTTTAATTGACGCACAAGGGTTAAGGTGTCTCAAAAGAACATTCACACCAATATCAGTTAAGGCACTAGAGTCATTCTGGTAAGATTCAATTGTTTATGAAGAGATAAAAAGGAGAGCATTAGTGATTATATAGCTGTAGTGCTTTACAATAGCACATCCCTAATTCCTTTCCACTCTCATGTCTCCTGCCTCTGGGTCCTTCACATTTGGTCATGAGTGGCTCTTGTCAACACTCCACAAGTCAGTGTTATTTGTAAGATAAAACCCATCAGAAACCACTTTTACACCAAATAATGGTACCTGCTGTTTTTCCCTCTCTCCCTTTATGACTTTAGATTAACACAATCTCCATTTTACACCAAAGATATGAAGAGAGAGAGAGATGTATTTCTTTGAAAGGGGGGATGCTATTAGACAGATTAGCCATCACACCATCCTCTGTTTTATTAAATCAACTTCCAATTCATTGCTAACTGATCATATTAATTTGGTAGTGTGTATTCCAGGAAGACAATGCAAGCGGCTAAACTGCTGATGACTTCTGAGATGCAATAGTAGGAATTATTATGATGCATGAAATTGCAGTCTACTGCCTAGTTTACTAGTGTATATTCCTATACCCCAGAAAGTGATTCAGTGTATGAGTTTCTGTTTTCATGGGAAGAGAAAATTTAGCTTCAGAAAATGTGTTTCTTTCAAGTTTCAACCAAGAGCAACTTATGGAGAAAACAGAACCATCAGAGTACTGTACATGAACATTCCTGCCACTAATATCTCATAATAAATTTATTTTAAAAAATCATTGCACATTATTCACATTTTAACACAAATTGTAGGTAATAATAGTAATCAGTATTCAAATAGTGTCAGAGCTCTTAAGGGCCCCTCAGGGCGCTAACTGGAGAGGTAAACACCTAAAAAAAAACTGCATATGATGCACTTTGGCAAGTTTAGAAATGTATAACATTTTCTAAAGCATCAAATCACTAATAATAAAAAAAACATAGTTAACAATATAGTTTAGGGAAGACTATTCACTATCAAGTAGTTGATCATTACCATGCACATTACTAGCATATTCGCTATTTATTAGTACAATTAGTACATATAAAGCACTAGATTTCTAGTATTATAAATTTTGTTAGAGATTAGAGATTAGTGGAAGGAATGCTCATGTATACTTTAATAAATGAAATAAAATTTTATTTAGCAAGGATGCATTAAAGTGAGTGTTTCTTGAGCACCAAATCAGCATATCAGAATAATTTCTGAAGGATTGTGTGATACTGAAGACTGTAATAATGGCTAATGAAAATTCAGCTTTCTATCACAGGAACAAATTATATTAAAATAGAAAACAGTTATTTTAAATTCAAGTCATGTTTTTAAAGTAGTTTGGGACAAATTAATGAAGCTTTGGTAGAGATAAGATTCTTTAAAATAATAATAATAATTAAAAAGTTGGAAAAAGGATTACCCCCTTGTGTCAGTATTTTGCTGAACCATCTTTTGCTTTAATTACAGCCTTTAGTCTGTTGGGATATGTCTCTACTAACTTTGCACATCTAGACTTTGCAATATTTGCCCACTCTTCTTTGCAGAACTGCTCAAGTTCAGATAAATTTGATGGTGACTGTTTGTGGACTGCAGTCTTCAAGTCATTCCACAGATTTTCAATGGGGTTTAGTCTGGGCTCTGACTAGGCCATGCAAGGACATTCACCTTTTTTGCTGTGTTCTCAGTTTTGCTGTGTGCTTTGGGTCATTGTCATGTTGGAAGGTAAAACTTCTTCCCATTGACAACTTTCTGGCTGAGGGCAGAAGATTTTCCTCAAGTATTTGACGGTATTGTGCCCCATTCATGTTTCCTTCTATCCTGACAAGTGTTCCAGTCCCTGCTGCAGAGAAACACCCCCATAATAGGATATGACCACCTCCATGCTTTACTGTAGGAAGGCTGTTATTTGGATGGTGAGCTGTATTTGATTTCGGACAGACATATCGTTTGGTGTTGAGGACAAATAATTCAATTTTAGTCTCTCATCTGCCTCAGAATCTTCAAAATGTGTTTTGGCAAAGCTCAGTCGTGACTGCATGTGGCCTTTTTTGAGGAGTGGATTTTTTCTTGCAACCCTCCCATACAAGCCACATTTGTGGAGAATTTATGATATTGTTGTCACATGCACACAATGACCACTCTTTGTCATAAATTCCTTCAACTTCAGATTTGCTGTAGGCCTCTTGGTAGCCTCTCTGACCTATTTCCTGCTGGCTCTTTCATCCAGTTTAGAGTGACGTCCTGATCCAGGGAGGGTCTGTGTTGTACCAAATACCTTTCACTTCTTAACAATAGACTTCACTGTGCCTCTCGGCATTGACAAAGCCTTTGATTTTTTTTTGTATCCATCTCCTGACTTGTGCCTGTCCAAAACTTTATCCCAGAGATCTTTTGACAGTGCCTTGCCACCCATAGTTGATTGTTTACTTCAGTTGCACTACCAAGGACTGAAATGCTCCAGGAAAGCTCTTTTCATGCTGAGCTAATCAAAATGACCACAGCTGTGCCATTGAGAAGGTGATTAACTACAACTGATTGAGTTTACAAGTCATTTTTAGGAGGGGGGTGATCCATTTTCCTACATTTTCCTACTAGTGATTCTGTTTTTTTGTTTTGTTTTTTCTGTTGGTGTTAATTCTTTAAAGGGGTGGTTCACTGGGTTTTTTCTAGGCTTGATTGTGTTTATGGGGTGCAGTCTAACATGTGTTAGTGCTTCGTTTAAAAAAATAAAACGCATTATTTTCACATAATTTACCAAAATTCCACACCGCTCTGTCCCTTCTCTGAGAAACGGGCTGATCTTTTCCTGTTTTTATGAAGCCCCGCCCTCAGAAATAGGCGATGGGCTCTGATTGGTTAGCTAGCCCAGTGTGTTGTGATTGGCTAAACCGCCTCTAGCGCGCGTCTAAACATCCCGCCCCTCACCTCAGCGGCATGTGCTCCGGCTGTATTGTAAACAAAGGCATCGTTAATATCGCTTAGCAGTTTGAGCCCGATTGAGAAGCAGAGGATATTATTGAAGAGGATCGTGCAGAACCTGTGCAAGCACGGCTTTTAATGGTAGGCCTTACAGATCTTCTTTATGCACCAAGAGCATGTAACACTCCAAAGAAAAAGGAAAAATTGAAATCGCATCATTTGACCCCTTTAATGCTTCTCATAGCTATGTGAAAATAAGTGTATAATTGGAACAGTTCATTGTCGGAGCTGAGCTGAATGAGAGAGAGAGTGAGATGCAGAGCGTGTGCAGAGCAGCGGATGCGAGGAACAGTATTGAGAACTGCTGCTTTTGAACATTGATTTTGAAACTTGTGAATCCATTAGAATCGTTAGAAGACAGAATCGTGATTCATATATGAATAGATTTTTATGTGCACCTCTAGTTTTCTCTTCCTCTTCTCTAAAGCAGTGCAGCATGGCTCTTTTCTGCCTTTTCCTGAGGGTGGGGTTTATCTGGGTTTGTTACGTCACAAACCCGGGAAGTGACTTGTTGTAGTCCCTACCAGCCGTTTTTGTAGGCATTAAACTAGCAGAATTTTAAAAGACAATATCTCCGTTTGCATTGAACTTTCAGCTTCGTAACTTTGCAGATATTGTTGATGCTCAAACAGCAACATTACACACTAACTAAAGTTAAAAAAGTTAAATCGCAATCAACCACCCCTTTAACTTGGATGTTATAAGTTGCACTGAGTAAATACAGCTAGATAAATCAAAAACTGTCTGTCTTCATTTCAGGCTGCAAAGTAGATTAATCGTTTGACAGCACTATTATATATAGTAGAGGAGAAGTGACAGTAATGGCAAACCATCTCATCCATCATGAAATGAGTAGATATGCTTGTTTTAATGGGCAGACTGCACTACAGGAGGAAGAGAAGGGCAGTATGGGTAATTAGTGTGAGTATTTAATTAGTTTGGATTAGATCGCTCTGAGTGCTATTTAGATAGTTTGCATTGTTGGCCTTTTGCAGCTTAAGTTGACTTAAGCCACAACATCTCAAAAAATTGTGGAGCCTAATAGAAGATTATTTATTTAGTTAGGAGCGGCATATGGTACCTTATGAATATTAATGTGAATTTTGCTCTTTAAGATTAAACACCTTGAAATAGTTTGACATCGTAAAGCTGTGTGCGTTATAGATCAATTAGCTGCAGGATATATTTTGTCAATGTTATTTCTTTTCGAGTACAGCATACTATATTTGAGAGCATATTTCTGATTGTGGCCTTCTGCTAGTAATGACACTCACTCCATTTAAGGAGCTAAATAAATTCCTACTACATTTCATGGCACTCTTCATAGTCATAATTCTGTAATAATAGGACATAGTTCAGCTATATTTAAGAGGTGATTAGGTTTATACACAGAAGTGTCAACAGTTATGTGCTGTGGCTAAAGATCTTATAAAAAAGTACAACTAATATCTGAACTGCCTTAAGTTTCCCCTATTATCTAGCTGATTACAAATAGGCGTATTTACACGGCCAGTCCGGAGGGAATGTCTTAGCAAACAGTGTAATATAGGTGTTAGCTAAACAAAAACTAACTAGTATATAAGTCCTAGAGTGAAATGTGACGAGGTGAAAGATAATAGGTGAATAATTGTGTTTTTATGCACTGTGTGGGAGACAGTGAGAAACTTTACTGCTAAGCCCCACAGCTGTTCACTGTAAAATCTGTCCTCGCAATGACTTTATGGCTGGCTCGTCGCCACCTTTTTATAGATACGCAAATCTCATGTTAAAGTTTGGCTTAGCGTTGGCGTCACTGAGCCGGCTGGCGAAGATACTGTTGCCATGAAAACTTCCTCCATCCTTGAGGAGTAATGAACCTAATGAATCATCTATCACTGTCCAGGTACAAAATAAAAGATGCTACACACTGCCGTAATGTTTGGAAATGTTGTTTTTGGGCGAAATCAATCTCCAGGGTGAAGCTGTAATTTTGCGTCACCTCAAACCGAATGCGTAATATAGGCCTAGCGTAACTGTTCTTATCGCTAAATGTCAGATGAGATTTAAAGGCCTGTTTTGTTGGCTGTTGTTTCTATCTTAAGATACACTGTCTGAATAGTGTCCAAATGCATTTTTTTGTGTGTATGTGTGTGTGTGTGTGTGTGTGTTTGACAGTGTAATTCTGCCTTTGGCAACCAGGAATCTTCATGAATCCACTGGCACCACATCTCACAGCTTGCCCAGATTTTTCAGCTTCCTTTTCTCCTGATGATGGCTGTTGTTGTTTCTGAAAACACTTTCGTTTATCACACTCGTTTTACCTCCTCATAACTCAACAGCGTAAAGAACCAAACCACTAGAAGGTGTCTGTACGTGAGTACTTCCAGAGTGAGTTTGAATGGAAGTATTGATGGAGCTATATAATTCACTTTGAAGTTGCTGATGGGCTCTATTTCCTCCATCTTTTCCCTGGCTTGAGTGTGATAGATGGTATGAAGAGGGGGGAATTGGCTTTCTGAGCAGTAATTAGAATGCTTTTCTCAAAATCATCCAAACCACATGTAAGCATTAATGGAGGCTGAAGGTAACAAAATTGTTGGGAGTTTCCAAGATCAGAGGCGAATCGCACATGTAGAACTCTTAAACACATCAAAATAATGCCATTGCATCTTAGCATCGTTAAGCCTTTGCAGTATTTTCGCAGTGAGTGCAGAACAATGCTTTTAATCACCAAAGATTGTTGCATGCTTTGGATTCAAAGACTGAGGTAATATGTAAATCCAAATGTTAATGTCTCATTCCTTGTGCTGAATGAAGCACTTGACTTTGAAAAGTTTGTAACAAGTCAGTCTCTATTCACAGCAAATGTAATCAGGCATGCTCTGCCTCTCCGAAAGGCTTTTTCAGAGAGGCTGATATAAATCAGGTTTTGATCATGGCTGATTTTTTATTTATAAGATCTAGTAGAGGCAAGTTTTTCAAGGGAAGACAACATCATATTTTTGGAAGCCACAGTGTAGCTACAGGTAAATTGGCTCTTCGCACAGATTTGTCACTATCTGTCTCATCTTCCTGTGTAGTGATCTGAGAGTAAGCTTGTAGTCCGTCAGGACACTTCATACGGTATCTTCTCCAGCTCAAACATTCATGAGGAGCATCTCTATCTGGGATACACTTGGCATGCTTTCCCTCTGAAGTTTTGATGATAATTGGCAAAGTAGCAAATGGCCTGAAATCATAATTTGCAGGTGGACGTTTCTACTGGCAGTGTTTTTGCCACCTCTGACGCGAGAAAAAGAAGCTGTTGCCTCATTAAGATTGTGCCTGTACTTTTTACACTGACATAAATGTGATAAAAAATTACATAATAGAAAGACAAAAGCATTGAGCAATTGTCATAATCTTTAAAGAACAATAATGTCAGCTTTAATTTCCAAGACAAAGCTGCTGCTGTCACGTCAAGGCCTTTTTAAAAACAAACTGCCAGCATAACTTTTCATCAAGACTCAGTTCCCCATAATTAATAGTCTCTTCCTGGAATTATTTTAAATTTTTCAGTTCAGTGTTTACATAAAGGGAATAGAAAATTTCAGCTGGTAAAAGTGGTGGGCAGAGAGAGAAGGAAGGATGGAGAAAGAAAAATCAAAGGTCTATGAAAAGGCTAAGACCCTAAGAAGTTATTATGATGTGCTGCTCACGTACAGGATACACCACTGAGGACTTTTGCTTGATCCCGTGGGATCTAGGTTATTGACCTTGCACTTTAATGGTATAACAGGGCCTTTCTTGAAGCAACAGAGGTGTTAATTAAATGGAGCAGCAGAGTCAGGACAGAGGAAATGCATGGAAAGTGACGAGTCTGTTATTTTACTCCACAAATAACCATTTATTCTTCACACATTTAGCGAAAATCACGGTTTATTGTAAAGGACACAAGAAGGTAGAGAAACAGAGAGATGTAGCAGTAGATTAAGTACTCGGTGCATGGCACATCATTCTTAGGGAGACGACTCACTGTGAGTCGAGTTTTTCTCTTTAATTCTGGCACTAAAAGCTCTGAAATATTCAACAGTGATAGTTGGCCAGCCAACTTGAGCCTCGTAATATGGAGTAGGAGGAGTAAATTAATCTTTGCTACAACACGAGACAAACCGTACCTTCACATTTTAGCTGCATTTAACAGTTCTTTTCGTCATTTTAACAGAGGTGGGATTGATTTTGTTTCTGTTAGGGCTGCACGATTAATTGGAGTAAAACTGAAATCGCAACATGGCTTAGTATGATTATCAAATCGCAAATGCTGCAAATTATTTAAATAAATATATGCACTACGTGTTTAAGAGAGAAGTGGCATTGTGTTTTTACACACTTTTACACATGAGCAGGCAAAATAAAAGCTTAATAATAATAAAAAAATAATAATAAAATAAATTAGACTCAAATATTATTATTGTAATTTTACAATTACACTGTAATAATAATAATCATTATTATTATACAGTGATTTATTACTATAATAATCACTATAGCAATATTTATTATCTTTTAAATATTTTTATTTTTTAGTAATTATTAGCAATTTTTATCATACACATTTGTTTCTTTTCTTTTTTTCCCCTCAAATCGTGCAGCCATATTTTGCATTCAGGACATGACTCAATATTTTCAGAAATGCTGCTTAGACAAAAGTTTGAATTTGACCTCATGTGTAAATTTACAGAACTCAAATGACCCCCAACGTGACCTTTACCACTGAAATGCTGGTCTGAGGTGCCAGAAATAGTTTTTAATTACAAACAACACAAATCAAAGAACATTGTGTCCTCACTTTGGGAGAAAGAAAAAAAATCAGAATAGACAGTGAACAAAAAAAAGTAACAATTATTAAAAACAACCAGTACCATCGTAACCTTGTAAAATCAATATCTAAAACTCTATAATGCATGCCATACTATGCGGTTGGTTTTTATTAAGAAAGTTCAAAATTGAATGTTGGGAATTTCTTTTTCTACGTTAGCAGTGTTAGACTGAGTATTTTGTGTCTGTCATTGTTTGTGTTTGTTTACAGTACTGTGTGTATGTGTGTGTGCTTATAAGCTCAGTGAATGAAGAGGGGCTTAAACAGATCTGACATCATTTTTTACCATGCAGAAAATCTGCCAAGTCTTCCACTGTCCCTTTAGTTGTGTTTGTCCATTTGTGTCTTTTTTAGGTCTCCGTCTGTTTTCACACTTTCCTCTGCTGTCCTTGCTTGGCCTTGTCCGATCTGCTCTGGGGTCTTCGACTATAGAACAGAAATGACAAGAGAAGAGAATACATGCATACCATAGTGCAACGGGCTCTGAAATCTGGCACAAACAGAGCAGGTGATTAGACATTTACACCCTCTTCTCCATTTCCCCCTGTCACTGTCAGACTGACCTATAATTTGACAAAACCTGTCACCGCTTGCTGCAGTGCTCAAGGCTGACACTTGTTAGCACTAGAGCAAATAGTCATCTGTGAGAGGGTGTGTGCAGGTCTATGCTTACTGCGTCTTGACAGCTCACTTATATAACATGGGGAACATGGAAGTTCAGAGACCCTGAAAATATGAATGTATAAAGTGAATGTGGTAAAACTTTACAATAAGGTTCAGTAGTTAAAGGGTTAGTTCACCCAAAAATGAAAATTCTGTAATTAATTACTCGCCCTCATGTCGTTTCAAACCCATAAGACCTTCGTTCATCTTTGGAACACAAATTAAGATATTTTTGATGGAATCTGAGAGCTGTCTGACCCTGCATAGACAGCAACGCAACTGAAATGTTCTCAAGTCCAGAAACGTAGTAAGGAGATCTGTAAAATAATCCATATGACATCAGTGGTTCATCCGCAATTATACAAAGCTACGAGAATACTTTTTGTGCACAAAAGAAAAAAAAAACGACTTTATTCAACATCACCCTGGTGCCATTTTGGAGAATATCCGCTGGACGTAAACAGCGTATGCTGTTCTGTGTCAGCTGCGTCACACAGATACGCTGTTTCCGTTCAGATCAAATCACAACAATGTAAGAAACAGATCCGGCGTGACGCAGCTGACATGAGGGTGAGTAATTAATGACAGAATTTTCATTTTTGGGTGAACTAACCCTTTAACATTAGTTAACTACTTTAGTTCAAATGAACTAAGAATGAACAATATTTGTACAGCATTTTTTTAATGTTAGTTAATGTTAATTTCAACATTTATTAATGCATTATTAAAATCAAAAGTTGTGCTTGATAACATTAGTTAATGCACTGTGAATTAACATGAACTAACATGAACTAATGTATTTTCATTAACTAACATTAACAAATATTAATTAAATACAGTAATAAATGCACTGTTTATGGTTCGTTCATGTTAGTTAATACACTAACTAACATTTACTAATGGAACCTTATTGTAAACTGTTACCGCAAATTTTGTAAATACATAGTGGGGTCAAAAGGTCATAGACAACATTGAAAATCTGGAGTTTCAATTTTTATTTAAATCTGAAAATAAAGTTTAGTTAGATTTTAAACAAAGAAGCATTATGATGTATAGTAAAATGAATAAGAAATATTGCAAATTCTGCACATTTGTAGGTTACCAATTAATGTTGTGATGTTTTAATTAACTTTTCACTTAAATTATTGTGCCCATAGTATACAACTGTGTTCAAATTGTTTTGTTCTTTGTTTTTGATTTTTTGAAAGCAGTCTCTTTTGCTAATCACAGCTGTATTTATTTGATAATGTAAATGTCTTTACTGTCACTTCTGATCAGTTTAATGTGTACTTGTTTAATAAAAGTATTAATTAATGTAATATTAATTTCTTAAACATTTCAAAAACATTCTTACTCACCCCAAACTTTTGAACGGTAATGTAATTTGTAATGACAAAATTGATGTACAGTAATAAATGGAAATGCATTAAAATAAAATAAAATAAATAAATAAGAAATAGAAGCATTTTCACTAGTGGTCTCATCATACAAAACAGTTGAACCATTCTTCAAATTAATTTGAGTTCCACAGATGAAAGAAAGTCATACAGGTTTAGAAAGACATGAGGGGGAGTAAATGATGACAGATTTTTCATTTTTGGTCTCTCTTTAATTCTTTCAGTAAGGCACATCAGAACACTCACTTGACTGTGTCCAAATGTCTTTTTCATCTCAGATGAACTCTCGGTCTGATTGTGGGAACAGTCTGCTCCCACCTTGAGATACAAAGAAAGAGACAGGAAAAAAAACACGTTCATTTAAAAAGCTAATTCAATGAGCAAACAAATTCCAATATCATCTAACAATCAAGCACAGAGTGAAGGGGAAAGACGTCTTGAATAAAATCTTTTAAATATAAGTATTTATAAAATAAAAAATAAAAAAATACATATGTGGCCACAATGGAGCAATGATACTGTATAGACTATAATTGTTTACATTTTCCACAAAAGCCCTGAGCTATGAGATTATACAATGTTGCATAGAAAACAGATTAATCATGTTGCTCAAGGGATGGAGTATTTCAAAGAAAAAGTTTTATATGCTTGTCTCTATGAGCTCTGAAACAACTTCAACAAGCTAGACAAATGTTTTTGGAGCAACACATTTAACAGAAGATTGCAAGACTACAAGAGCCAAAGTTTAACTGAAAAATACACCTTCATTTTTTTATTCTGACAGGACAAAAAACATTGAGGTTGAGTTCATGCAAGTGTTATAGGACTGTGCCTGCCAAAATAACAACTTTATACAGGCAGTAAAAAGTAACCATCTAAAACTCTTGCCATATACCTTGTTCATTTTCCTTCACTGCCTAAGCCTGCTTCATCCTAAATGCTCTTTCCTCAAAAATGGTCAAAGAATTGGTCGTAGGAATGTACTGAAACCAGCAGAGATAAATGAATAGCAAGTATCAATGTCTGTAAACTGTATTAGCCTCTGGATAAGCTGGTGTGTGAGTAATACTAAAGACCCAAAAACAGTTGACATGCCTTTTTGATGGATGTGATACGGTACTTCGCCATCTGACAATCACTTCAATTTGTTGTTATATACTCCATAACGAAACAGTCTGGATACGCAATGTAAATATTATATGAATTATATATATATATATATATATATATACATACAGTGGGGCAAAAAAGTATTTAGTCAGCCACCAATTGTGCAAGTTCTCCCACTTAAAAAGATGAGAGAGGCCTGTAATTTTCATCATAGATATACCTCAACTATGAGAGACAAAATGAGAAAAAAAAATCCAGAAAATCACATTGTAGGATTTTTAAAGAATTAATTGGTAAATTCCTCGGTAAAATAAGTATTTGGTCACCTACAAACAAGCAAGATTTCTGGCTCTCACAGACCTGTAACAACTTCTTTAAGAGGCTCCTCTGTCCTCCACACGTTACCTGTATTAATGGTATCTGTTTGAACTCGTTATCAGTATAAAAGACACCAGTCCACAACCTCAAACAGTCACACTCCAAACTCCACCATGGCCAAGACCAAAATTGTAGACCTCCACCAGGCTGGGAAGACTGAATCTGCAATAGGTAAGCAGCTTGGTGTGAAGAAATCAACTGTGGGAGCAATTATTAGAAAATGGAAGACATACAAGACCACTGATAATCTCCCTCGATCTGGGACTCCACGCAAGATCTCACCCCGTGGGGTCAAAATGATCACAAGAACTGTGAGCAAAAATCCCACAACCACACGGGGGGACCTAGTGAATGACCTGCAGAGAGCTGGGACCAAAGTAACAAAGGCTACCATCAGTAACACACTGCACCGCCAGGGACTCAAATCCTGCAGTGCCAGACGTGTCCCCCTGCTTAAGCCAGTACATGTC
The DNA here is from genome assembly GCF_001515645.1 of Sinocyclocheilus grahami. NCBI lineage: Eukaryota > Metazoa > Chordata > Actinopteri > Cypriniformes > Cyprinidae > Sinocyclocheilus > Sinocyclocheilus grahami. Next base: position 127,541 of record NW_015505685.1, read on the forward strand.
CAGGCCCATCTGAAGTTTGCTACAGAGCATTTGGATGATCCAGAAGAGGATTGGGAGAATGTCATATGGTCAGATGAAACCAAAATAGAACTATTTGGTAAAAACTCAACTTGTCGTGTTTGGAGGAGAAAGAATGCGGAGTTGCATCCAAAGAACACCATACCTACTGTGAAGCATGGGGGTGGAAACATCATGCTTTGGGGCTGTTTTTCTGCAAAGGGACCAGGACGACTGATCCATGTAAACGAAAGAATGAATGGGGCCATATATCGTGAGATTTTGAGTGAAAACCTCCTTCCATCAGCAAGGGCATTGAAGATGAAACATGGCTGGGTCTTTCAGCATGACAATGATCCCAAACACACCGCCCAGGCAACGAAGGAGTGGCTTCGGAAGAAGCATTTCAAGGTCCTGGAGTGGCCTAGCCAGTCTCCAGATCTCAACCCCATAGAAAATCTTTGGAGGGAGTTGAAAATCCGTGTTGCCCAGCGACAGCCCCAAAACATTACTGCTCTAGAGGAGATCTGCATGGAGGAATGGGCCAAAATACCAGCAACGTTTGACCTCTGTCATTGCCAACAAAGGGTATATAACAAAGTATTGAGATGAAATTTTGTTATTGACCAAATACTTATTTTCCACCATAATTTGCAAATAAATTCTTTAAAATTCCTACAATGTGATTTTCTGGATTTTTTTCCCCTCATTTTGTCTCTCATAGTTGAGGTATACCTATGATGAAAATTACAGGCCTCTCTCATCTTTTTAAGTGGGAGAACTTGCACAATTGGTGGCTGACTAAATACTTTTTTTCCCCACTGTATATATATATGTGTGTGTGTGTGTGTGTGTGTGTGTGTGTGTGTGTGTAATTCAAATAAAATGACTTGGTGCTTAAGAAACATTACTTATTAACAAAGCTGAAAACAGTTGTGCTTCTTAAATTTTTTATGGAAACTGTGTTACCTTTTTCATGATTCTTTAAATAATAGTAAAACATTATAAATGTCTTTACTGTCACTTTTGATTGATTTAATATGTCTTTGCTTAATAAAAATATTAATTTACAAACTTTTGAACTGTAGTGTATACTGTGTGATCTAAAAATAAGCCATATTTTAATTTGAACTTAAATGTTAAGTTTAAACTTAAATTTAAAGATTAAATTGAATTTAACTTAAATGTCAAATTCAGATGTAAAAGAAATAGGGGAAAAAAAGAAAAAGATTCTGCACTATTTCTAGGTCACTAATCAAACTGGAAAATGTGTGACACTGATCATGTGACTTTGTACGGACAGTCAGATGTTCTTCTTCCTTTGAAGATCTTCTTCCAAATCATGCTGGATTACATAATCATCAGGTTTTACACATCTTATAGAGTTGATGCTGCTCCAGTGCTGCTGCCATTAAAGTAAAATAAAGACTAAACTAAATACTAAAATATAATTTCTAATAATAAAAAATAGAATAATGCAAAAACAAATTAGTTGTCTCAGACTTGTGAACTGTAAGTGTTTGAACACACACTAATCTATGATTATTCATAAATGATAAGACACCATTGATTAGAAAAACAATGTGTTTTATCTCACTCACAGTCTCTCTCTTTCTCTCAGTATAGTCACAGGGCTCCGTCACATACTGCTTTCATCAGTACCATCAGCAGGGTGAGAGCTGCTCTGGGAACCTTTTCATTAGACAATCTTCATGGCATGTCATCTACCGAGAATGACACCTTCTCCCTGGGATCCTGTGTTTCTCTCCCTCTTTCTGTCTGTCTTTATTTCCTGTCTCTGCACACTTCCTCACATGGCCATTTTCCCCTCTCACACACACACACATTCAGCTAACACACACACACACACACACACACACACACACAAATCCTGTCATTATAGTTGATAAGTGCATGTCAGCAACCAGTGAGATGTATCTTGTCGAGCCTACAGTACTCCTCTCTGCTCTGCTGAATGCATTGTTCCCAGTTCATCTTCCCAGTTCTGTCTGAAACCTTCCAGACTAGAGGATCCCACATCATGTGTCAACTGCGATGACGACCGTGCCAACCATCACTGTGAGAAACGTGTGAGTGCGTTTCTCAAAATGGGTTTGTAATCTGTGTTTGTTTGGCTAATTAACTGTAATATATTCTTTCTGGTCCTCAAATCTGATTGGCTGAATGGAGCGAGATATTCAAGTGGTAATAGAACTCCAACTGTTTCACTGTTTGTATCACTCTGCTTGCAGTATTTCTCACAGCCAGTGTCATGGCGGATGCCCAAATCCTCTATAATTTTATACAGTGTTGGGAAGGTTACCCTGTTAAATTGTAATAAGTAGTGTAACTACTGTATTTCAATTACTTTATTAAAATAATGTAACTGATTACATTTGATTACTTTTCTAAATTTCTAATGTTTTCAACTGTTAGTCATTTTCAAACATTTAAACCAGGCAGGGTTAACCTTACAGTAGTGCTCAACACCACAACCCCAATTCCAGAAAAGTTGGGAAGCTTTGTAAAATGCAGTAAAAATCAAGAATGGGCAATTTGTTAATTTTCTTAAAATGTTATTTAATTTGGAAAAAAATCCAAAATTTTCACTGACCAACTTAAGTGTAAATATAAATTTTGATTGTGATGGCTGCAACACTCCAAAAAAGTTCCAAACTAAACTAAAGAATATCCAAATTAAACTGTATTAAATCAGTTCACAGTAAGCAGGTGAATTGGTAATAGGTGAGGGTGTCATGTTTGGGTATAAAAGGAGCATCTAATGCTGTGCAAGCAAAGCTGGATTATGGCTCATTACTTTGTGCCAAATTTCATGAGAGAATCAAAAATCCCATTTCTCAAAGCAAAATCACAAAGAATTTAGGTATTTCACCAACTACCATACATAATTGTGAAAAGATTCAGGAAATCCAGAGAAATCTCAGTCTGTGTAAGGCAAGGCAGGAAACCTCAGTTGAATGTGCATGAGTCATGACCTTTGAGACCTCAGATGGCACTGCCTAAGAAACCGTCATGCTGTGGTGTTAAATATAGCCACATGGGCTCAGAAGTACTTCGGAAAACCGCTGTCACTTAACACAGTCTGTCGTTGCATCAATAAATGCAACTTGAATCTCTGTTACTCTAGGAGAAAATATATATCAATTCTATGCAGTGAATATGTGCGAAGGTACCATTTACATGGAGGTGTATATTGAAATCGTACAGGGTTATACATGAGAAGAATTGTACATGAGAAGTCCATGGTAATTAGATCAAGACAATGGCAGGTCTCATTCTGCATGTGCTACAACAGCTTGGTTTCATAGACTCAGAATGAATGTGCTAGACTGGCCTGACTGCAGTCCAGATCTGTCTCCTATTGAAAATGTATGACCAGTCATGAAAAGGAGAATCTGACAATGACAATCACAGATTGCTGAGCATCTGAAGTATTCAATTAAGCGAGATTGGACGAACATTTTCCAATTAGTATCCTCAATTCCCAAACAATTAAACATGAAAGAGATTGGCCTCTGGCTTGGCTAAGGTCTGCTCGAAGGGACTGTGCTGCGTGAACCAACTCTCGAACTTCTGCACGCACTGCTCTTAACTCTCTCAGGTCAGCTTCGAAGGCGGCACGCTCGTGGCACAGGTGCTGTAGCTCACTGAGATGGGTTAAAAGGAAAGTTCATGTGACACAGTGGTAAACATGCCGAGTCAGTGCCAACTTTTTTGGAGTGTGTTACAGCCATCAAAATCTAAATCTGTTTATATTTACAAAATAAAATTAAGTTGGTCAGTGAAAACATTGGAATTTTTTCTTTGTACTTTAGTCAATTAAATGAAGGTTAAAGAGAATGAACAAATATGGTATTTCACAAAACGTCCCAACTTTTCTGGAATTGGGGTTGTGGTGTTGAGCACTACTGTAAGGTTAACCCTGCCTGGTTTAAATGTTTGAAAATGACTAACAGTTGAAAACATTAGAAATTTAGAAAAGTAATCAAATGTAATCAGTTACATTATTTTAATAAAGTAATTGAAATAGTTACAATACTTATTACATTTCAAATAGGGTAACTTGTAACCTTTTGTTACCTTTCCAAAGTAATCTTCCCAGCACTATTAGGTAAAGTTTATTAACTAAATTAATTGGAAAATGCTACACAGTCAAAAACCGTATCACTTCAATATTGCATGACAGAAACAGCCATTGCTGGAAATTGCATCACCATCACTTTGCAATATTATATTAAACACATTAAATAATTTTACACCGTTATTTAACAACAATGCTTAATCTGTATAATTATATTATTATTTCTTACAAAAAGCCATATGTATGATGTTTTTGGAATTAAAGTGAGTTTAAATGGTGTATTGATAGATCGGTCGTCAGGTTTAATGCACTAACACTGCTGAAGTTTATAACAACACGTTCCAACAGCAGAAAGTTACTTTTTAGTGACAAGAAAACAAATTCCTTAGTTTTAGTTTAACCTGCAATATATTACCTGTGATTGCATTTGTATATGTCCAGATGTGCAGAGACTAGCGACATGCAGGGACAAAACACTGGTGCTGTGAACTTATGGCAGCTCAGGCACATTGTTACTGAGCAGAGAGTGATGCAAGTCGACAGAAAGTGTGTGTGGTGTGTGTTTGTGCTGGATAAACTGGCACACAGGACAGACACAAAGAGCTCTGAGGCAGGCAGCAGAAAGGACACCGGTGTGTGGGGTCCTGTCAGAATAAAGCTCACTGAAAGGAGTGAAAACAGCACATGATGTGGAAAATACCACCTCTTTGAATAGGAGAGCAGGATTTATCTGCACACTGATGCTTCAGGGGTTTTTCTACTTTCTTTCTTTTGAAGTGTTTTAGACTGGCTTGTGCGTAATGCATTCAAAATGGCCTTGTTACTGACTCTTTTGTTTTTGTGGATGAATGCAAGTAGTGATGCATGAAACATCTCTTTTGAAATATGTATAATAATATTCAAAAGAGATATGATATGTGATGTAATTAAGCGAGATTGGACGAACATTTTCCAATTAGTATCCTCAATTCCCAAACAATTAAACATGAAAGAGATTGGCCTCTGGCTTGGCTAAGGTCTGCTCGAAGGGACTGTGCTGCGTGAACCAACTCTCGAACTTCTGCACGCACTGCTCTTAACTCTCTCAGGTCAGCTTCGAAGGCGGCACGCTCGTGGCGCAGGTGCTGTAGCTCACTGAGATGGGCAGAAGCACTGGAATCAGCTGCTGAAGGTGAGGAAGGGACTAGCTGAGGGCCCACCGCAGGCTGAGCATGCTGATAACTGGATGTCAGGATCTGTGAGCCATCAGGACGGACACGGTCACCACCAGGAAGGGTAACACATGGCAATTAAATGAAGGTTAAAGAGAATGAACAAATATGGTATTTCACAAAACGTCCCAACTTTTCTGGAATTGGGGTTGTAATTACTGTCAGACTTTTAAAATCCTTCATCACTTGAATTAAGTTTATAATAATTTAATTTTAAAGCACAGCCACCACAAAATCAGACTTACTTTGAGAACATTCTGAGGTTAAATACAGATTTTAAATCATAACAAGGTATAGTTTAATAGCTATGATACTGCTTTTGAAATCATATCTTTGCATAGCTATGACAGGAAACACTGGAATCTAACAATTCCTTTAATTACTGTCAGACTTTTAAAATCCTTCATCACTTGAATTAAGTTTATAATAATTTAATTTTAAAGCACAGCCACCACAAAATCAGACTTACTTTGAGAACATTCTGAGGTTAAATACAGATTTTAAATCATAACAAGGTATAGTTTAATAGCTATGATACTGCTTTTGAAATCATATCTTTGCATAGCTATGACAGGAAACACTGGAATCTAACAATTCCTTGAAAAAAAAAACAGTTAATCTAAAAAAAAAAAAGGGCATATACATAAACCCAAATAGAAACTTTTTTCTCAGTAACTGTGACTGATCACATTTACATTTAATTTGTAATTAAATTACATAATTCTGTTACATATAACTAATTACTCCCCAACACTGTTATAATACTGTAAATAATACTGCTTTTGTGACACGGAATGTAGTTTTGAGAGTTTTTTAGGCAAGAATGTGCTTAGACTTCAAATATGTGGTTTGTTAATAAAGATAACGACTATTTAAAAATGTTATTCTACTTTTTCGGAGATGTGAGCTCCAGGACATCAGCGGCCGTTCAGCGCTCATGAACCCACTGAGAGCAGCTTTACCTCAGCCAGAACTTCTGGAATTTACCGCTGGCTCTGATGTCTCTATAGTGGTTAAACATGAGATATTATTTGGTAAATCTAACGGGCAGTCTTTGGTCTTATTAATCTATTATTTGTTCCAGAGCAAATAGTTATCGTTTTTCTCAACGGACATTCAAACTCATGTTTTATTGTGAATATGAGATTGAGCTGAAGAATGAATGCTATATCAGATGCAGGTAATCACGCTCGCTTAGTCCATCTCTCTCTCATAACACTACTCTGTAACGTCTCGGTTACGTACGTAACCCTCGTTCCCTGATGGAGGGAACGGAGATGTTATGTTGAGATCGAAATTATGGGTATTCACTTAGGAGCCCCAATCATCTCTGACTTTAAGACAAAACACCAATGAGATTTGGCTAGTGGATTTTGCATACCTGAGCCACTTCCCGGGCACACGGGTATAAATAGGTGACAGGTGCATCCACTCTTCAGGTTTTACACTGAGGAGCCGAGAACTTGTCCCTGGCCGCCAGCGATGGTTCGAGGTTGTGGCAAGGGGACATAACGTCTCCGTTCCCTCCATCAGGGAACGAGGGTTACGTACGTAACCAAGATGTTCCCTATCTGTCGGTCACTAAGAATTATGTCTTGATCTACATTATGGGGCCCTGGAAAGCGCCACAACCTGAACCCCATCACAACCCCATGACGTAGCCAATGTTGGCAAGCGGCCGTGTGTCAGACAAATGCCACGCAAAGGTTGTAACCTTCCCACCGCCCCAGTGCAAATTCGCTGGCCTTGGTACCCGCAGGGACCACTGGTGAACACATCGCTGCTGGAGATAGCCAAGCTGTTGTTCCTTTTCCAACCGAAATTTCTTAACAGAAGGGATTTCGACCTTCAACGAAAGATTTGCTTCAAGTCTTTCCGATTTGTAGTATACAGCTTAGGCAGAAACAATGGGGAAGCGAGCCTTCCGGAGAAGGGCGCTACAGAGGCCACACCCTACCCGTGGAGATTCTCATATGGACTGACCCAGGCCTGGGGCAGTACTACATATGGAATGGGTCTCTGGGGCAGGTCCTACCTGAGAGTAGAGATGGAACAACTGCCAGCAGAGACTGACAGAACACTCTGTCAAAGGGAAGACACGGGTTTACAAAGAGGGAAACCTTACCGTGGAAGAATACACATATGGGATTGCCCACAGGGAATCAAGCCATATGGACACCTAGCCCAGTACAGGGGCTGACCGGAGACCCGGGCAAGCTAACACCGATACTGGGCCTGGCGTCAGACTGCTCCGCCCAGTCTGACTACCGGGGGTGCTGGAGGATACTCCGCCAGGTTTCGCCATCCGGGGAACTTACTGGAGGAGGAGAAAGGCGCTCGCATCCCCGGGTGAGTGGGAATGGCGCAGCAAGCGTGACAACGGCCAGCTCTTCCCCGTCGATTACCTGTTACCCAACACACGGGAAGAAACTGTCTCATTGCGGAGACTGTAGAATCTCGCAAAGGTGTTCGGTGTCGCCCAGCCCGCAGCTCTACAGATGTCTGCCACTGCATTGAGGCACGGATTGGTATGCCAAGGCGATGGCGTCCACTATCCAGTGGGCCAACCTCTGCTTGGAGACAGCCTTCCATTTCTGCTGACCTCCGTAGCAGAGAAAGAGCTGCTCAGAGCTCCTAAAGCTCCGGGTGCGGTCCACGTATATGCGCAGTGCTCTTACGGGACACAGCAATGCAAGGGCTGGATCTGCCTCCTCCGAGGGTAGTGCTTGCAGGTTCACCACCTGATCTCGGAAGGCAGTGGTGGGAACCTTGGACACGTGTCCAGGCCGGGGTCTCAGGACAATGTGAGAGTAAGCCGGCCCGAACACAAGGCACTCTTCGCTCGCCGAAAATGCTTGGAGGTCCTCGACTCTCTTGATGGAAGTGAGCGCGATCAGGAGCGCTGTCTTAGCAGACAAGAACTTAAGCTCGACTGAATCCAGCGGCTCAAAGGGACCCCTCTGAAGTTCTGCCTGTGCTACGATGGCAGCTACATTCACTTTCAAGGTGGAGGGTGACAGCCTACGCTCCAATCTTTCTTGCAGGAAAGAAAGCACTACTCCAATCGTGCATCTTCGGAGGTCTTCTCGGCGAGAAGAACACCAGTTCGCGAACAGACTCCCTTTCAGAGCATAGGCTTGCCTCGTAGAGGGAACTCTAGCCTGAGTGATCGTGTTAACCACCACAGGTGACAGATCAGCTAGGTCTGCCGCGTCCTGTCCAGGAGCCACACGTGGAGGTTCTAAAGGTCTGGATGTGGGTGCCAAATGGTGCCAAGCCCCTGAGAGAGGAGATCTTGTCTCAGGGGGATGCTGCAGTGAGGGGCTGTCGCGAGGAGCATGAGTTCCAGAAACTAGGTCCTGTTGGGCCAGAAAGGTGCAACCAGTAAGACCTGCTCCTCGTCCTCCCTGACCTTGCACAGTGTCTGTGCGAGAAGGCTCACTGGGGGAAACGCATACTTGAGAAGGAGGCCAGCTGTGTGCCAGTGCATCCGTGCAGAGGGGGGCCTCGGTCAGGGAGTAGTACAGCTGGCAGTGGGAGGACTCGCGGGAAGCAAACAGGTCCACCTGGGCTTCCCAGAATCGACTCCAGATCAGCTGGATCGTCTCGGGATGGAGTCGCCATTCTCCTGGGAACGTGAGCTGTCGTGAGCTGTCCCATAATGTGGACGGCGCACAGCGATTTGAGCTGTAGTGATGATGGAGGCAGACGAGTGGCTTTTGGCCGAAAAAAGGGGCCGTCCACGATTTCATCAGATCCTCATGCACCTCTGGGAAGAAAGGAACCAGGGCGTGGTCGCGAGCCATGACCCATGCCGAGGAATGGAGCATGGTCGTCAACTCTGGGTCCGATTCGGCAGCGGCGGCAACACCCGAGGTGGGCCACCCCGCCGAATCTTCATCCTCAGAGGACGATTGCCCATCCCCCGATGCTGCTATCGACATCTGATCCTCTATCGGAGCGCCGAATGAAACGCTGGGCACGCCGTGAGACAACACAGCAGAATCACCAGGGAGCCGAACAGAACAGCTGCTGCGGGAGGAGTGAGAGGTCCGCGGGGACTGACCCGGTGGAAAGGCTCTCACTGTAACCCTCAGATCGCCTAGAGCACTAACCGATGGCTGTTTGCTCGCGGCAGAGAAGCCAGAGTGGGTAGTGACAGAGGGAGCCCCTCCCATCCCCGTGAGGAGAGAGAGGCACTATCGCAGCGTTGCCATGGTCACATGTTCACAGTGACGCATGAACCATCCACGAACGCAGCTTCAGCGTGCTGAATGCCCAGACACTGAAGACAATGATCGTGGCTGTCGACAGAGGATAGGAAATGATCGCAACCAAGAGCACACGGCCGGAACGGCATCTTTAAAAAGACACGAACCAACCATGATTTGCTTTTTTAGGAAATCTGCTCTTTTAGTTGAAGTGCCCAGGGGAATCGCTGCAGACAGGGACACCGCTGTTCGCACCGTGATGCCAACCAGAGCAGCTTCCAGACAGATGATGAATGACTTTGTGGAGATCGACACGTTCATCCACTCGGCTCTGAAGCAAAAATCTGAAGAGTGGATGCACCTGTCGCCTATTTATACCCGTATGCATGGTGAGTGGCTCAGATATGCAAAATCCACTAGCCAAATTTCATTGGCGTTTTCTCTTAAAGTCAGAGATAATTGGGGCTCCCAAGTGAATACCCATAATGTAGTGACCGACAGATAGGGAACTATAATACTATAAACTGTATTAACTATAATACAGTTAACTTTTAATACAGCAATACAATACGCTTTCAATTAAACAACTTAACGCTCCTTCTTTTCTGGTGACGTTTTCGAATTAGTAACAGAGGCTCAGCTGTTAAACTGTCAACTTTAGATTAAGGGTTTTTAAAGACAACTTTGTTGTTTCATATGTATTTACACACTCGTGCCGTCAAACTGTTGTATAAATGCAATATCACACTCATAGCCATGCAATATGGCTGTATATCGGCACGCTGTGGTTACCTACAGCCAAAGTCCCTTTAAGGCAAGTCATTTCACTCAGCGGCCATCTTTGAAACGCCTCTCGGGCATGCAAGTGCTTCTATCTCTTTGAATGGAGAAACATCAAATTCTCCAAAACTGTTTGCCAAGCTTATTAAGTTTCATATTTGAAACAACTGACTCATAAATGTTGTTTCTTTTGCTCAAATAGTGTTAAAATAAGGTTATACAAGCTAGACCAGCCAGTGAGCATGCGCAGTCCTAAGCATCATCTCAGAACACTGACTTTCTAACTGCAGCTGCAGTAACGCAATGACTTTACCTAGCGATTGGCTCTTTTAAACCCTGTTCACAATGCCAGCGACACAAAGCGACATGATTCCATTCATTTTCAATGGCGAGGTGGTGACTTCCGGCGACACGAGGTGGCACTATTTAACGAGCCGTACCATGCCGTGGAAAAGTGCCAGAAAGTGAGCAAATAGATATATGGGAGACCAGGGCTGTTTGACACACTTTTTACATAAAATATTTATCAGGGGAGATATATTTTGAAAGCATTGTTTGTTTATAGTTTATAATTATAATTTTATACTCTTTGCTATTTTTGACTAAACATAACTATTGAACTGTTATTGCCCAGGAAAAGATACACATCATAACTCACACTTTTCGGGGAGCATTACTCACTATTGGTAGAGAAACTGCTAGAGCAGGGGTAGGCAAGTTCGGTCCTAGAGAGCCGCAGTCCTGCAGAGTTCAGCTCCAACCCTAATCAAACACACCTGAACAAGCTAATCAATTGCTAGAGAAACCACTTCTCCTGATACACCAGTAAAGGACCAGGTCTTAATTTCTAATAAGGAAGGAAAAAAGAATGAAATGGAGAGAATGCCTTCAAATTATAAATCATACATAGATTTGTTATCTAATGGCTTTGTCAAAAATAATAAGGCTAGCTATATTTGAGTTCTATTTTATAGTATAGATTATATATTATATTATTTATATTAAGACTGTTCTGAGAAACTTCCCTGGCTCACCCCCTCCCTCCACCTGAGAACACAGCAAATAACTTAACTGCCAGTCATTAACATATGAAATGTTTTCACACCTGACAGCCACCAGTCTTCACAACTAGCAGTGTTTCAGCTCTATATGTACATGAAACTTTATGGATTCCTGTATATGTCTGTGTACACCAAGCATGTCGGTATTTCTGGAAATGTACTGTTCTGTGTAGCTTGGCAGGAGGTAATTTCCACATATATCCGGCAAACCTGAGATTACAATTGCAGTTTACCATGGCCAGATATTACCAGATTCACCCTTTTCATGCAGTGTCAGATCCAGAGGCAAATTCTAGAAGATCTGGTCGAGGTAAGGCTGCTCAAATTAAAATTAAAATTCAAAATTGCTTTATTGGCACGACTGTAAAAAATATTGGCATGACTGTAAACAATATTGCCAAAGCTTGGAATACATGGCTGCTCATCCAACATATATACTGCATATTCTAAGGTGCACAATTATTTTTAAGGAAAAGCGCAGCAAAAGTAGTTCCAGGCATTACATGTCCAGATCACTTCAACAAAGGATTTCAGATATTTCAAAGGTCCTTACAGCTTACAACAGCAAAAGAACCAAAACCCACAACAATACTGACCAAGCTAATAAATATAGTAAACAATGTGATAAAAAGAGACAAATTATTTCCTTGTTTTTGCCCAAAAATTATGTTTTATTATGTATGGAAAGCATACTCTATTTCTCCTGCTTTCTCTCCCTTACAAATGCACATACAGTACAGACACACTCACACACACGGAAACATACAAATGCAGAGAAATGTGTTGTTAGCGCTGCTCTGACGATTTTACCAGTAAAATAGTTTAGCAACTTAAAAGCTACATGTCATTTCTCACTAATAACGGTGCTGTTCTTAAAGAAGATGAACTTGAACTTTCACTATTAGTAGAAACGCTGCTGCCAAACACTGTTGAGAGACACACAGACTCGGGTAATTCAAACATGCTTAATCTCTCTCCTCCATTGCCTCCGTTGCTTGGTCTAAAATGACGTTTTGGAATTAGCAACGGATGTGTTGGATGAGATGCGTAAGAAATTAATCCTACTCACAAGAGCGTTTTAAGGACAAAAACTTGACAAATGTCTTTAAATACAACATCTGAACAATATTTGAGGTGTGGTAATTGACTCTGGTCCATTGAATTATTAGAAAATAATGCATAACCAAGGTGTAATTCTCTAATAATTCAATGGCCCATCGTCAGTTATTCCTTACATATGAAATGCACTCAGAAAAAAGAAAGAGCATTGTGACGAGAGGGGCGGGGCCGAGAGCCGTGGGAACGGAGCAAGGCCGGTGGAGTAATTGCGAATGCGCGACACCTGCGCCACTCACCGGTCTCGAGTCTCACGGAGGAGCTCCGGAAGGATACAAAGGAGGAGTGACGACAGGGAAAGACGAGAGAGGACCAGGCCTGGATTTTAATTTGTGTTTTGGTTTTGTTTGTGCGCGACAGTCGTCCACGAGGGGCTGTCGTGCTATTTTGTGTTTATTTTATTATTAAAGTTTTGTTTGAGTGTTTGCCTGTTCCCGCCTTCTTCTTCCCGACCTACAAACGTTGTTACAAGCATAATCATTTTAAGGTCATCTTTAGCTATTCTAGATGCAATATATTACAGCAAAAACAGGGTAAAGCAAAGAAAATTTTGTTCTTTACAAATATACTAGAGTAGGCATATGGTGTGTGACTAGTGGTGAGCGGTGGTGTTCTTGAATGAGGAGGCAAAGTCCTTAAAGTTTTTTTTTTCTACTCACATTAAATAAATAAAATTAAATAAACATTACGTACAGAAATTTTTTTATATATATTTTTACATTAATAATGTAATCAATATTCTATCTATTAAAGCCAAGTGAATCTCATCAAGTTGGTGTTTTTAAGCATTTCACATTTATTCCAAAAAAATAACTCAATGCAGTAACAATTTAAACAATATATTTTATTTGTGAACTTATGTTCAGCTATTCTTTTTAGTTATTTTTAACTATTTTTGAAATGTTTGGATCATCAGTCATCAAAGCTCGGTAAATATTGGTCACAGACACGGAGATTTACTTTAAATTTCACCAAGCTGATTACTCACTATAAACTCCCACAGATCATGTTTTCAGGCCATTTGAAGTCTTATTTTGGCGTAACAATGTGATTATATCAAAGTGTGTGATTGTTTTCTTACTTTTTAATTAATAGTCCCATTAATGCCATTATATTGTTAATTCAGACTGATTCGCGAACGTGGAAAGCGCACAAACATAAGAGGCGGGATTTATTGCATGAGCCAATCACAGCCGATCATAACCAGTCATATCCAATCATATTGTGATGGAGGCATTGCCTCCTCTCACGTGACTTTCCCCCATTCATTGTCAATTACCCCCCACCAAACTCACGGCACGCTTTAGGGCAGGGGTCACCAAACTCAGTCCTGGAGGGCCAGTGTCCTGCAGAGTTTAGCTCCAACTTGCCTAAACACAACTGCATGAAAGTTTAAAGTATGCCTATTACGACCTTGATTAGCTAGTTCAGGTGTGTTTAATTAAGGCTGGAGCTAAACTCTGCAGGACACTGGCTCTTCAGGACCAAGTTTGGTGACTCCTGCTTTAGGGGGTTTGATAAAACTCAGTGGGCTCAGGGGAAGCACGACAGATGCCGACTACCATTGTAAGTTTACCTGCTGGTGTCGCTATTGGACAGTGTTTCTTTAGAAAAAACAAGTGATTTATACACTTTTTAATGTTATATTTGTGTTGCTTTATACTGCTTTGTACTACAATTTTTTTTCTCATCCAATATTTGAGGAGGCACTGCCTCTGTTGCCACCTCGGATGAAATGCCCCTGTGTGTGACATATATTTCATTATAAGCATTGAATGCACACAGCCAACTGTGTATGCTTTGTACCCTGATCTCACTCCACTGGCTCCCAGTTGTGGCCAGAATCAAATTTAAGGTTTTGATGCTGGCTTTCAGGACTGCCACTGGTACAGCCCCACCCCTTCTCAATTCACTACTACAAAGGTCAAGGTCAAGGTCAGTTTATTTATATAGCACATTTAAAAACAGCTAGTGTATGCCAAAGTGCTGTACATATACAAATAAGTAAATAAAGAGAATTAAGAGAATAAAAAGAAATGACTCAAAACACAATCTATACAAAACACATTAACATATACAAACATACATTTCAACCAAATGTCCAAAGCAAGGAGTAGATCGTTCGACACCCTCAACAGTGCAGACTCGGTGCTATGGTGGGCTCTAAAACCAGACTGAAATTTATCTAAAATATTGTTTTGTGAAACAAATGACGATAATTGATTTAAAACAATTTTCTCCAAAATTTTAGACAAGAATGGCTACTTAGAAATGGGGCGGAAATTTTTTTAATTGGTTGTGTCTAAATTTGGCTTCTTAAGAAGAGGCGTGATCACTGCTTGTTTGAGGCATATAGGAACACGGCCACTGTCTAAGGATCTGTTTATAATAGTCAGTACACTAGGGCTGATAGTATCCAGGACCTCTCTAAAGAGCTGGGTGGGAATAACATCAACAGGAGACGTGGTAGGCTTAATCTTGTGAACTATATCGCCAAGCTCAGAAAGGGATATTGGTTCAAACCATTCAAAAAAACATGACAAGTGAGTAGTTCAGAGGGGTCATGACTGCACATTGTAACAGTAGACCGTATGGCATCCACCTTTCCCATAACAGAATGTAGGAAAGCTGCGCAGGTCTCTGGAGTACTGTCCAGACCAGAAGTGTTAGCAGGAGAAAAAATAGTATTTAACGTATTAAACAGAATTTTTGGATTATGTGAATTTTTAGATATTAATTCAGAAAGATATACATTTTTTGCATTTTTTACAGAATGCTGGTAGGCAGAAAGAGCGTTTTTCAAGAGTTCATAAGACACTTGCAGTTTGTCTTTATTCCATTTGCGCTCAGCTTTCCTGCATTCCTGTCTGAGAACTCGTATATGCCTATTTATCCAAGGTTCTGCCCTTCGTTTGGGTTTTGAAACTTTAAAAGGAGCAACAGAATCTAAAACACAAGAGCAGGCATTATTAAAAAGCGTTATCATCTCTTCTATTCCAAGATCTGAGTCCGGAAGTTTTAACACACTTTCGGACAGAGAAGAGAAGGCCTCAGAGAAAAGGCTAGCTGTATCAGAAGTGACAACACGAGAAACAGACCGTGAGGAAAATGATTTCTGAACTGGACCAGACATTGTGATATTAAAAAGAATAGGCTTATGGTCAGATACACCAAGATCAGAAATATCAACATTATGTACAGAAATGCCATAAGATAAGATCAGATCCAGTGTGTGGCCATGGTCATGAGTAGCGCCAGAAATATGCTGTGTAAGATTAACAGAGTCAATGAGCTGAATAAAGTCCCTAACCATTGGCTTGGAGGGGCAGCAGACATGAATATTAAAATCACCAAGAATAATAAGACTGTCCGTAGTAGGCACAATGTTTGACAGAAAACCAGCAAAGTCCTGAATAAAATCCTTATTGTATTTTGGTGGCCTGTAAATTAGAGCACAAAGTACTGGACAAGGCAACTGAAACTGAAGTAATTGAACTTCAAAGGTATCATAATGGTCCGTAGGCAGCAATCGGCACTTAAAAATGTTTCTAAAAACTGATGCCAAACCTCCACCTCGCCCCATATTCCTAGGCGAACTAAAAAACTGACAGTCATTTGGGGACAGTTCAATTAAAGGATCCAACTCACCGCTGTGAAGCCAGGTCTCCGTTATAAATAAACAATCCAGGTCATGCGACTTAAAAAAGTCATTTAAGATGAAAGTTTTATTATGAAGAGATCTCGAGTTTACCATAGCCAGTTTAGTAACATGGGTAATTTCTTCAGGGGATATGATCGATGGTTTCGCATAATCCAGTGACCGGAGATTTTGTGGATTAACGCCTCTTTTGATGATCCGCGGCCACGCTGTAGCGCAAACAGATGTTTTTATCCCATCCATCGACTCCAAGCAGATCGCAAGAGCAAGACGTGGATGTGTGCAAGGATCTTTTGATCCTGACCAAAATGCCAGCCCGTTTCCCATGTTTTCTATGGCGTCTTTTCCGATGAAATAAACAGCCGACGTGGCAAGCAACCTTCGGGAACGCTGAGAAAAACCGGGTGTAGGAGAATTTGTCCCCATTCGGAGTTCGAGCACACATATCCATGACAGTGGATTGTATATCAAGAAGGGTTTGGCGATCATAGGAAATTAGGAACTGATTCCTTGAGCACACATACATAGATAGCACCAAAACGTACAGGAAAGACAGCAGAGCACAGGAGCGACGGCAAGCCAACGACCACAATGGCGCCATCTTCAGCTCCAAGTAATTCCTTGGCCAAAACAAATGTTGCAACAAACGCTCCCTCTGCCAGCTTAGGTCACTGAATGAAAAGGAAAAAAATGATCTGCTTTTCTACTATTCTCTAGCTTATGTCCATGCTTTTCTACTCTATTCTTGCTTACTTCATAATCTAGTTATCTAATAAACTGTAACACACAATACCAGTTTATTAGACAACTAGATTAGGAAGTAAGCTAGAGAAGAGTATAAAAGCAGTGTAGCGTATCAGAGCGAATCAGACAATTTAAGATTTGATCAGAACATTGTTGAAACACAGAGAGCCGAATTCCACAAAGAGGCCCAAGACAACATGGATGATCATAAATCAGATCCTAGTGCCAGCGAGTCTGAAGCAAGCCTAACATACCAACTCTTTAACAGCTCTGAACAGCTTGCAGCATTAAAACAAAAGAACATTTATTGATAATTCCACCTCTGGAAGGAGATTGACATATTTGCGGCAAGTAACCAAGATTAATGGTCAAAGGTATAACGCACCATGACCATCACGAGTGAAATCACAAGTTAAAATCTTTATTGGGTTGATTTTCCCCCACTCAGGACAAAGCCCAGACTCAAATTCCTTCTAGACCTTTTGACCTTTGTTCCTCACAGAACCTGTCCTCACGTTCCCAGAATGGCAGAGAGACTGCCTTTACACACATACATATATATATATATATATATATGCACCAAAATAATCTTAAATGGACTTATAAACAAATATCAGTCCATTGCCTAACTTCATATCATGTACTGTATGTAACCCACACATTTTACTATCATGTTGTAATCACTCATTGTATGTCTTTTTGAATAACTATTGAATTGTTTATAGGTTTATACTCATGTTTGGTATGTATGAGCTTGAAAATGTTTCCTTAAAACGTTTCTATCAATCAATTATTTGTAAACTGTATCATATTCTTGTTATAGAAATCATGTCTAAATTATACCCTGCAAAAGTGGGAAAATTTGGACCATGTGACTAATAAGATAACATGTTGATTTGTGTATTGAGAGGAGAAACATAGCAACACCCTGAGCTAAGACAATGTCTAATTGGTCAAGACACCATTTGGGATGTGTTCAACAGCCGAGTTTAAAAACTCAGGACACCAACAAATTTGGCTTTTGCCACCGCTTTTTGCCTTTTGCCAATGCTTTTTGCCGCTGCCTTTGCCATAAGTTTTTTAGCACTCTTTGAGCGTGCTCTGGCTTACATGCCAGGTGCTCCTCAACCATCATGAGGAGATAAGCCATCTAGTCTCGTCAAACTTTTCTTCTTTCTTTCTTTTACTTAAGATTATTTTCTTATCCATTGAGAGGTTCATGTTCTGAGTAAATTTTTGCCTCAAAGCCGTGTCTCCAAGTCAAACCTTGTCTGTGCCCGCTGCCAAAGCTTCAACCAGCCCGCAACTCCGCATCATTCTTCAGCCAACGCCCAACGATTGGCTCCCCAAGAAGTCACTTCGAACAACTACTGAACCTCCAGCCAATCTACAACCTTGGGAAACCCCCTTTCAGTGGAGGACACCACCAGAGGGAACCCCCAACAGATTTAATCCACGGATCAAATCACCTAACACAGGAAACACAAGTAAAACCTCCAGATTCTAGTTGAACTGGTGCATTTAATATAAAGTTTAATAGCCTCATTGAGAAACTTGAGGGTTAATTAAATGACTGATGGTTGTTCAGGTCTAAGCAATTGCACATTTTGCTATAACTTGGGATTTCACATTTTCACTCTCCTAGACTCATTCTATCATCACTTTCTCTCTTCCTGCAACTTGTGTGAATGCGTGTTTTTTTTGTTAGATTAGTTTGTCTTAGATTTGTCCAATAAAGTCTTATCTATATTGAAAAGAGAAGTATCCTGCGCTTTGTGCTTACAAGTTAATATCTTAAACTGCAGATCTTGTTACTGTGCTAATAAATAGTGTTTTCACTATACTTTGGATATTAATATCCATTGCAGAGTTGATGTTATACGACCCGTTCAGTGAACCGCTGGCTGAATCGGTTGATCAGCCGTAAAACAGTGATTCTATCCAAATTCCCTACAAAATCATGAATAATCCCTTTGAGATAAATTTACCTGTTTCCCTTACAGCAGATATTTTTTTTTCTCATTCAGTGACCTAAGCTAGTGGAGGGAGAATTTGTAGCAACATTTGTAGTAGTGGATTGAGAAAGGGAGGGGCTGTACCAAAGGTAGTCCTAAAAGCCAGCATCAAAACCTTAAATTTGATTCTGGCCACAACTGGGAGCCAATGGAGTGAGATCAGGGTACAAAGTATACACGATTAGGAAAATCTGGCTGTGCGCATACAATGCTTTTAAAAATTGCTTTGTTCTTTTGTAGGTCGCTTTGGATAAAAGCATCTGCTAAATGCATGAACGCAAATGTAAGCTCTACTCACATATGCTAAGCATTTGCGTCAAAGCTGAATTACACTATAAAGTACAGTAAAGTTGTAAATAAAACAGGTTATTGCAGTACGTTTTACAAGAAAACACTACTTTAGTTCCCCTTCAGGAACTCGAACTGCATCGAAACGCTTTGGGAACGCCTTCAGCGTGACCGCGCTCTGAATCACCAGTGTAATAAGTCCAATGGATGGGCGAGACATCACGGGCGGGGTGATGTAGAGACCAGGAAGCTTAAAAGCACGTGTGGATACAGCGGCAGCTTCTGTCATTCAGTAAGTGCTCTTTGTGTGTCAGTCCTATTTATTTCTGTCTGTCTTATCGTTATCATGCCTAAAGCACAAGGGCGAGAGCAAGCAGGACTATAGACTATAGACAGTTTATGTGTTGTTTGCTTGGGAGCGAAGCACACTGACTGAGCTGACTGCCCGCATTGAGTGCGGCTCTCGCTGCGCTCGTGGGGATCGCAATTAGATTTGGTGGAGGGAATGGAGACGGATGAGTCTTTTTCTTCTTCCTCACCCACCAGATCCAGTGCTCTCTCTCAGGGATCGGAAGCCTGCACTGTGGTTTCTTCCCCCCATGGAGAGGGCTCTGCGCTCCGCTTATCGTCCTCCGAGGAGGTTAATATGGTGAGCGTTGATGAGGCTGTGGACTCGCCACCCCAGTCTCCCCAGTATGAGGAGCTTTTGGAGGTAGTTTCTTGTACTGTGGACAAAGTAAAAATCGAGTGACTCACCGAGAAACAGGCCGAGCCGCCTAAAAGCAAATTAGATGAACGCTTTTTTCGCAGTAGGCTGCTACCTCCATGCCGTACAGAGGTGTCGAGATCTTGGGCTAGACCATTCTCGGCCCTGATCTTCAGTCCCTCTTCCAGCCATTATGCTAATGTGGTGGGACTGAACGATCACGGTTACAGGGCGATGCCCCGGGTTGAGCAGACGCTCGCAAGCTATCTGTCTCCCGGCGCAGCATCGTCCCTGAAGGCCCCGGCATTGCCCTCCAAGCCATCTCGGCTTTCGTGGGCAAAGGGTACATGGCAGCGGGTCAGGCTGGTGATTGCTTGCAAACCATGGTGGTGTTACAAGCATACCAAGCCGACCTGCTGAAGAAGCTAGATGAGGGGGAGGAAGCTAAAGCCGATGACATCACCGAGCTCTGGCAAACTGCTGATTTGTCTCTCCGCGCCACTAAAGAAACTGTCAGAGCTATTGGGCAGTCTATGGCAGCCTTAATGGCCACGGAGGGGCACTTGTGGTTGACCCTGTCCGAGATTAGAGAGAAGGACAGGGTCTTCCTCCTGGATGCCCCGCTTGTGCCTTCTTGCCTGGTCGTTGACAGGTTTCAGGAGGCCCATAAGCAGGCGGCGGCGTTCCAGTGGTTCCTCCCTCGTTGGTCTCTAGCTTCTGGGGCTGCTGGGCGGGAGCAGCCCCTCTAGGGAAGAGTGATGTACACCTCATCACACGGTGCCTGTCTCTCCTCAGTGCCTTCAGGAGATCGGTCTGTCAACCCTGCCACCTCCGGTGCTTCAGGGCACAGCGGTCTCCAGCGAGCTCTTCTCTCAGTGTACACCCAGACACATAGCGGCTCTGGGAGGCTCGCATCTTCTGAGGAGTTTATCAGTGCAGTTAGTTCGGTCATTCCCTGTTGGTCATCCGCTTCAGGGCACCGAGCTAGCCGACCAAAGTACACCAGAGGTCAGTCTCGAGAGACTGATTCCCTTAGTAAACCATCTTACTGCATGGAAACTTCTGCCAAATGTGTCTTAACCCTCTGGGGTCGACTAACGCGGATACGCGTTTTGTGGCATCTTCTCCTGATAACACCAAAAAGAACTTTCAGTTTTGATCTTACAGATTAGAGCAATACATCAATCGAATCTGTAAATGGTCTACTTTTATTTGTATACACACATAATAACAACAAAACTTTGTGCATTTATAAAATAAAGAAAACAAACATGGTGCGCTGTCTGCCGCCTTGGTCTGCGTGATCTTTATTTAGAAACGCGTCATTAAAATGAACTGTAACTCAGCAAATACTCAACAAAGAGACATGAGAGATATATCTATAGAAAGCTTCACATGTCTACTTTTAAACTAAGCAAGTCTTATCGAAAGCAAATATTGTGTGATAAAGTAATCATATGAAACCAACGCGATGTCCAGTCTTTCACATCTCCCTTCATTATATCTAATGCGACCACGCCCACGTGCTGAGCGCGCTATAGATATTATAATCATCCACGTGAAGCGCGTGGCGTGTAAACGCCCACATCACAGCAAACAAAGCAGCAAGACCTCAAGTTTTTTTAATTTAACTGTTCGCGTCGCGCTGAGAGGTGTAATGAAATTAACTAATTTGTAAGGGAATTAATTATTATTATTTATTCAGGTTTTGAAAAGACTCGGATCTGAAAAAGTCGAGGTCCACCTGATTAAACTGATTTCAAATTTAAATGGTTTACACTCTATCAGCTACTCGGCCAGCAAGAAGTTAATGTCAGTGTATATTACCAATTTGATTATATGTATTTTCCTGGCCACGGTCAACACCATTATAATAATTAAGCTATTATAGTAATTATTATAAGTAAGCTGCGAGCTAGGTAGCAAGGGATCTTTTTGGCAAAAAGGGTTTAACCTTGAAATTATATGACACCAAACAATGATTTTCTATAAATGAAACATTAATTTTATTGGCTATTCTGGATTACATCAAAACTAAACTAAAACACACATACACACACATACAGTTTCAGAGGAAAGAAATGAGAGTTGACGAGTTCTATGAAGCTTTCAAAGTTCTAACTCGTTTCACGAGTGGTTTTAAAATCACCTGAGAGAATTCCTGAAGCAGAGAATTTTAGCTTCTGTTTACTGCTTAAATTAGCTCGTTCATCAGTTCAGCAGAGATAAGATTTTGTTCGTTTACTTGCGTTCTGCTGGGTTGACAGCTGAAAAGCTGAGTCGTTCCTCGTGGCTACTGGATGGCTGCTGGAGGGAAATTCCTTCGCTGATTGGCTGTTGCGGCGACGTTGGAATGACGTTTGAATGACGTCCTTTGGAAAAGCCCTCCGGAGATTGGTTGGCTTCTTGATGACATGGAGGCTTCAGCAGTTTTGCTACAGTCTGAGTTTGCTTTAAGTTCTTTGAAGATCGTGTTTCTCTGAAGTGTTTGAGTTCTTAGATGGTCTCACTTGTGCGATGTTACGGCGTGGGGGCGCTTTATCGTGCTCACCAAGGTGAAAGCCAAAGTTCTTCTGAGTGAGAGAGCGAGCCCCGAGCAAGAGCGTTGTGTCCATTTTAAGCAGGCTGACCTTTGGTCCGCCCCACGATGCAATCTTCCAATCGGACTCTGTTGCAGGGCTTAGCCACACCCTGTGGGGTTCCTTTTCCTCATGCACAAGTCACATGCTCCGTGGGGCGTATTTCTGGAAGTTTTGAATAACTTCTGATAAAAGTATTATCACCAGAGAATTATACAAAATATAACAGTTTCACTAACACCAATGTTCGGCGAATAAGACAAGCTTTCACCTGATATTAAACTTCACATCTCTTACACGCATATTAAATGCTTTGTCTGCTAAAAAGAGTTATAAGGCAAATATTAAAAAATATCACAGATTCCAATAAACACATCACACACACACATATATATATATATATATATATATATATATATACGGCATAACACATGCAGTGGATACATTTTCACTACTTTTTAAACGATTTGACTTTTAAAATCGTCATGCAAGGTTCTGTTTCTTTTGTTGTAACATAAGGACGCGGGTCCGTTGGGGTTTCAGACAGGGGAGGAAGTAGGTGGTCACAAGACATGTGACAGTCATGCATAAATATCCCGTGCTTGCCGACCCGAGGGCGTGATTAACATAGCCGCTTCCTGTGCATACATATAATAGTTCTTTTCATTGGATCACGAGGCATCACGCGGTATTTTCAGTCCTCATACAAAAGATCTCTGTGGCATCTCTTGATTAAATTAATCTGGACCTCATGATGGCTGATATGGCATAACAGGGTCTGTTCATGATAGAACTCCCTACAGAGGAATAAGACAGAATTCACCTCAAGAAGCTTTGGATTACCTCAGGAAAAAACAATGCAGGGGCTTGATCCAGCAGTGATCATAAACATGAGTAAGTCTTTTTTATTAACCTACTTGTATTAGTTCTCACATAACTTGTACACATTTTACTAGTTAGACTTTCTCCAAACTATAATTCCTGACTAAATGTATAATCAAGTGAAACATTATGAAGTTTCATTCAC
>NW_015505685.1:151082-152495 GCF_001515645.1 Sinocyclocheilus grahami
ACGTTTGTGGATGAGTCATCTTCTCATTGTGGGAAGATGATCATCTCGGAGTTGCAGGCCAAGCTCTGTTTCCTCAAGAGGCGGAGTTCTGTTACCTCTGCCTTGATCTAGTTCTCCTCTTGGCGGCAGCCAGGGGGGGCTACTTCAGGCAGTAGCGCGGGTGGTCCGAGGCACTCCGCAGCCAGTTGAGCTGCCAATGGAACGTGCTGGGCCCTCTACAAGGAGCGTACCAGCCGTATCCTTTGGTGCTCCTCCCAGCGACCAGATGTCGATTGCTGCATCGGAGGGTGAGCCAGAGCTTTCTGGAGAGGAAGATTCGGCTGCACTGCTCTCCTCCGGGACTGTAGCAATGCCTGAATCGGATCCAGAAATAATGGCTATGCTTTCCCGGGGCGCCGTAGGGGTAGGGCTCGAGTGGAGACTTCCACCGTGTCCCGAGCCCTCAAGTTTGCACGATTGGTTCTCGGGGTGGTCCGCGGTGGTTCTCAGTGCCCCGCCTTGGTTCCTTTCTTCCCGGAGGTGCATGAGGAGCTCAACAGGTCGTGGACGGCACCTTTTTACTGCCAGAAACCGATCTGCTGGTTCCTCCTCCCTCATCACCCTCGATGGTGGGGCAGCCAGGGGGTTACAAAGGTCCCCCCGGTGGAGCGATCAGTTGCGATGCAGTTGTGTCCTAATACCGCCTCCAACCGGCAGGACGAACCGTGCCTCCCCTCCCGGGTCTGTAGGTACACGACTGGCCAGCGATGCTTATACGACCTGTGGAGAAGCTGCCTCCGCCTTACATGCTACAGCGTGATTGCAAGTGCACCAGGCCAAGGCACTGAGGGACTTGCACGAGGTTGGTCACGGCCCGGATGTTTGCAGAGAACTCCGCACCGCGGCAGACCTCGCGCCACGAGCGACGAAGGTTACGGCGCGGTCTCTGGGTTGTGTGATGTCCACTATGGTGGTCCAGGAGCGCCATTTCTGGGACATGCGTGAGACGGCAAGACACGATTCTCGAACGCCCCCATGTCCTAGGCCGGCCTTTTTGGCGACACGGTGGAGAACTTGCCCAGCAGTTCTCCGCTGACCAAAGCAGACTGAGGCCATCAGGTACATCCTGCCCCGGCGTGCAGCTGCTGCCATCGCCGAGGGCGGCCCCCCTGCTGCCGCCCTGCTCCTGCAGCCGCCCCACCCGTCCAGGCCACCGCCAAACCTGGTGGCAAGCGAAAGAGCAGAGGCCCTGAGACGGGCAACCCAGAGGTGGAGGGACCTGCTCTTCAGGAGATGGTAAGCACACCACTCCCTTCCCCGGAGGAGGGCCGAGCGGAGAATCTTTTCATCTTTTTCCGCCACTGACCTCTCGGTCGGTGGTACCCAAATACTCGACAAAGAGCAATTCCTCTATTTCTGGGTCCCCAGAGGGGA
>NW_015505685.1:152937-153521 GCF_001515645.1 Sinocyclocheilus grahami
TGAGAGAACAGAGCATTCGCATTCTCAACTACCTCGACGTCTCAGGATCAGTTGTGCGAACACAGGGATTTGGTGCTCTCACACCTCAGCCTGTTGGGCCTTCGGGTCAACTGGGAAAAGAGCAAACTCTCCCCGATGCAGAGGATCTCTTTTCTCTGTATGGAGTTGGACTCGAACCGACAGCACGCCTCACGCAGGAACGTGCTCAGTCGGTGTTGAACTGCTTGAATACATTCAAGAGTAGGATGGTGGTCCAACTGAAACAGTTTCAGAGGCTCCTGGTATGGCAGCTACGGCGGCAGTCACGCCGCTGGGGCTGCTCCATATGAGACCGCTGCAGCACTGGCTCCATGGCCGAGTCCAGAGGTGGGCGTGGCAACATGGCACTTTCCGGGTCCAAGTTACACCGGCCTGCCGCCAAACCTTCACCCCGTGGTCAGACCTTGCGTTTCTCCGGGCAGGAGTGCCCCTAGAGCAGGTCTACAGGCATGCTGTGGTTTGCACGGATGCCTCAACCACCGGCTGGGGGGCCACATACAATGGGCTTGGAGTGTCAGGGGTTTGGACAGGGCCCCAACTGCACT
>NW_015505685.1:153843-160159 GCF_001515645.1 Sinocyclocheilus grahami
TCAGAGTCGTGCTGTCCTTTTTGCAGCAAGGGTTGGAGCGAAGGCTGTCTCCCTCCACCCTCAAAGTTTATGTCGCTGCAATCGCGGCTAACCAAATAGGCGACCCCGTAGAAGGGAGGTCGCTGGGGAAGCATGACCTGGTCGTCAGGTTCCTTAAGGGGGCGAGAAGGCTAAATCCTCCACGGCCCCCCTCTATACCCTCTTGAGACCTGACTCTAGTGCTCACAGCACTACAGCAGGGCCCATTTGAGCCTTTGCAGACGGTCGAGCTGAAATTTCTTTCGATGAAGACTTTGCTCCTGCTGGCATTGGCCTCCATCAAGAGGGTAGAGGACATGCACGCATGTTCGGTCAACGATTTGTGCCTAGAATTCGGGCCGGCTGACTCCCAGGTAACCCTGAGGCCCCAGCCCGGCTATGTGCCCAAGGTTCCCGCTACTCCCTTCAGGGATCAGGTGGTGAACCTCCAAGCGCTGCCCTCGGAGGAGGCAGACCCAGCCCTAGCTTTGCTCTGTCCCGTCCGAGCCTTAAGGTGCTACGTAGACCGGACGCAAAGCTTCAGGACCTCAGACCAGCTCTTTATCTGTCACGGAGGCCAGCAGAAGGGGAATGCCGTCTCTAAGCAGGGGATGGCCCACTGGATAGTGGATGCCATCACCCTGGCTTATCACATAGGAGCTTCCGTAACGTCCCTGTTCCAGGTAGAACGGGTACGTTTTCCCAGTGTTATCCAGTCTTACTCAGTGGGTAGTGTCATAGCAGCAGTAGCTGGTCCTCTTGTGCAAGCCCTGACCTACGCCAAAAAGTAGGGGCGCAGGTGGCTTCCACAGGACACTGGAAGGGGCAGTAGCTGTGGCCTTTTTGTAGGATCCCAATTTCGTCGGTCATCCAACGTGACGTCGAGAGTGACCGACTGAAAGGGAACGTCTCGGTTGTGTATGGTAACCCTCGTTCCCTGAAGGAGTGAACGGAGACGTCATGTACCGTCGCCACAGCTCCTGTACCACCGCTGAGCGGCCAGGTCACCAGCTCGGCTCCTCAGCGAAAACCTGATTATGCGCTGCATCTGCTGCCTACTTATACTCACGCTGTGATCAGCGGCAGCTAAATGCAATAATCGAATGCCAATGTGCATTGGCTCGTTTAGTTTACACTCGAAGTAGATTGGTCTCTCTAAGCGAGATCCCAATTTCGTCGGTCATCCGACGTGACGTCTTTTGAATGTGTTATACCCGTGTCTTATGGAGTAATGACGCTGAAATGTTTGAAACCGATTCAATTTTTGTTTAGGACTGTGGCTGCATCACCGGCATCTTGCACAAGAAAGGCACACGCATGTCGTTCAGTTCTGAGTTCGCTGGAGAATCCTACTGAGTAAGTACACAGTATAGCAATTGTAATTTTATTATTCCTAGAACATGTGGTAATATTATTTGTGGTTGATAGTGTTAAAATGTAAGAATTTGTATTCTGTTTTCTCATGAAGTATGCATACTATACTAAGGTACTGTGGGGAATACACCACTCTTGCATTCACCTGCATCTCTCACAGTAAGGGGACACTCGTTCAGTTTTCAACTCCATTCAGAATCTTTGAGTAAGTGTGCATTCACTATTTTACAGATGTTACTTTCATTTGATTTATTTACTGCATGGTAAAATATGTTTGCTATGTGGTAATTGTGTTCTTTGTTTCGATAAATTAGTACTAGTATCAGTGAACATCACAATAATGTTAATAATGTAGTTTGTGTAAACAGCATGCTTACTTTTTTATTTTTATTGTGAGAATAACAGTGCAAAAGAACCTTTTGCAAAGAGAAGCAGCCCACTTGGTCATGGAAATGGGGATTCCTGCCTGCACAAGAACCTGGACCACAGCTAAGACCATGTGATGCACACACTCCCATGAGTTATTTTATGTGATAGTTACGTATATGTATTCTAAATAAACTACAAACAAAAAAATATATAAATTAATTTTTTCCTCACATTCTTTCTTGTAGCAATTCCCTCTCAGTCACACACCTGACAGCTCATTATGCAGCTCATTATGCAGGCCTTTTTCTTCTCTTTAGACATTCAAATGTTTGTAAGCAACTGAAAAAAGCACAAATGTCAGGGCATGTCAAAACTTTTCCAGGGCCCCCAAACACCCTCGGACCCCAGAGGGTTAATGGGTCCTGCACAATGTAGAAACAGGCTACAGAATCCCATTCGGTTCTCCTCCGCCTCGCTTCAATGGGGTACTTCCCACTCTGGTGGGCCCCGAGCAGTCTCTGGTAATTGAACAGGAAGTAAACACTCTCTTGAGGAAGGAGACCATCGAGGTGGTCCCTCCTCTCGACAGAGAGTCCGGGTTCTACAGCCGGTACTTCATAGTTCCAAAGAAGGATGGGGGGTTGCATCCCATTTTAGATCTGCGTCAGCTAAACTGCTCAATCATGCGACTGAAGTTCAAGATGCTTACACACAAACAGGTCGTGTCTCAGATCAGGTCCGTGGACTGGTTTGTCACGATAGATCTGAAGGACGCATACTTCCATGTATCCATCCTTCCCCTATACAGGAAGTTCCTGAGGTTTGCTTTCGGGGGCGAAGCTTGCCAATTTCGGGTTCTTCCGTTCAGCCTTGCACTCTCACCCCGCACTTTCACCAAAGTGTGTGGATGCTGCTCTGGCTCCTCTGCGACTCCAGGGCATCTGCATACTAAATTATATTGACGATTGGTTGATATTAACTCCATCGGAGTGCATGGCGGCTCGGCATTGAGATGTCGTTCTCGCCCACATGAAAGAACTGGGGTTAAGACTAAATGCCAAGAAAAGTATGCTTTCTCCACCACAGAGAACAATTTACCTGGCCGTGGTGTGGGACTCGACCATGTCGTGGTCAGTGCCCAGTGCTGGGAGCCCCTTGTCGTCGTGTAATGCTTACAAATTGTACCGCTTACAATTATTAGAATTATTATTGAAGTTATAAATGAAACAGATTGTTGCAGTACAATTGACAAGAAAACACTATTTTAGTTTATTTTACAATAACATAATTATAATAATAATAATTTTACAATTAATATTATTATTGAAGTTATAAATAAAAAAGCTTGTTGCAGTACATTTTACAAGAAAACACTATTTCAGGTTTTCTACTTAAAAATTTCAGATTAATTTAGGGGTTGACCGATTATCGGCGCCGATATTAAGCCTTTTTATGATTATTGGTATCGGTAATTTTCAAAACCAATTCGCCAATAAAATAACTTAATTTTGAAATGCGCTATTTGGCTCTGATGCAGCCTGTCAGAACTCACCACTCTGTGGCCTAAATCAATCTCCGCCTACTGCCCATCTGATTTGTTGGGAGTCACGAGTCCGACCAATCAATGCGGAATTCAGTGATCACGCATCAGTTGTCTCTCAAAGGTAAGGCAGCAGCAGACGTTGCTTATGTTGCAATAAATCACAATCCACTAACGTAACACTGAAGTTGCAAAACACCTCAATATTATATATGATTTCCACGATGCGGAAAACGCGGACGGAATCGCGGAATCCAGTCATATGTCACGGAATTTATCACAGTTTGGATTAATTAATCAAAAGTAGGTCAGTACACTTAAATAGAGTCGCAATATGGACTAGTATCTGTAAATATTAAGCCGCAAAAAATACTATTTAAATATGAATCCAGCATTTTCTGCGTGTCTTTGTGTATGTAAATGGCACAGATGCACGGTTTTGTTTTCTACACATACAGTGTGCGACACTCGCGGTGATTTCAGCTTCTGTCGTCTCACTACATGAGGACATAAATACATGAACAACATCTCCAGAACTGCTCTGACTCCCTCTGAGAGTCACTTCATGAACATTTGACAGTTTCATTGGAGTAACTATCTTCATATCATTTACATAGACCTACAGAAACAAGTTCCTCATGGCAACCGGTCAAAATATAAGTTTAATCCTTAATTTTTTTAATTAGGAGGACAAGCGCTTCTGATTACAAGAAGAAAAACACTGCTCTTAAACGGTGTGACAGGTATGGCTGTGGAATGGGGTTTGGCTGAGGAAAAATTTTCAGTCAAAAGATTTTTTGTTTTGTTTTAACCCCTGACTACTACAACAATTATTACAACTTTTGTTTAAAAGAATAATCACACAATACGCTATTCCTTCCATGTTTTAATTTTAATGGTAAACCCTTTGTTTGCCAAAAAAATAAAGCGTTTAACTCTTTAAAATAAAGAGTTTACTGTGGGAGTACTACACTCAACCAACACAGGGAAGGCAGTTTTTGTCAGAGCCCTTGTTATTCTTAATTTTGACATTCATTTTAATTTTTACACCAGACATACAGTATATATCGGTTCAAAATATCGGTTATTGGTCTACTTGATCTGTAATAATCGGTATCGGTATCGGCCTTGAAAAACACATATCGGTCGACCGCAAGTTTAATTCATTGTGCTACTTGCCCTTTCTTTGTAACAGTTTGGGAAATTTACTAGCAATTTCTTAGTGAAAATTGTTTCTACATCAAATTTTTTGCAGTGTATACTTTGGACTTTAGAGATATTAAATGTCTTGTCCTAGTTTAATAAGCAGAAATGACAAAATGTTTAGTTTTTCTCAAAATATTGCTGTTTGTTTGAGCATCCTGACCAGCCTGAAACAACACTCCCTCACTAATGGTTTTATTTTGAGGCGGGTCTCTCTGTTTTGCTGACCAATACAAGAAAAGAGGAGTGCTTAAGGAATCTGTTTGAAAACAATCATTATTATTAGTTCCATTTCGTGTCATAAAGGGACAGAAATTACACACTTCACCCTTAACTAAATTTAGCTACAACATTTTCTCATGGGTCCAACAGCAGCAGTTCAATATAGCATTGATCACGAGAAAACTGCTGAGCGAGGCCTCAAAGCTTATTCTTGAATGAAATTTAATGCAAAGTTGTAAATGATCTTAAATGGCTAAGGGATACACTGAGATGCAATGAACATAAATCGCCCCATTTAGTCCAAAGGGTTAGGAAGTGGCCATTAGAGTATAAGGGCACTAAAGATTTACCTTTACCATTTGGCAGTCTTTTGGTCCTGTGCTCTCTCTCCTCATTACTGCACTGCTCACAGGCAGTTTACTTGTTGTTGTGATCCGGGGAACTTTCGGGATGTCCTTAAGGAAGAGAGCATAGAGAAACAGAACGTAACATTATGAAAGACACAAAGGAATAGAGAAAGAAAGGAAAAGAGGGAAAACAAAAGAGTGCTGGGGTTAAATTATCTAGAAAGTTTATTATAAAGCACAGACAATTTTCCACTTAGGTTAATTTGAAGTCAGTTGTCAACGCTCTTTCTATTGTGATCTACTGTACATGAGTGGCATTAAAATCAGAGCACAACGCACACTTCTGTTATTGTTTTCCATTTAGCAAATGCTTTTATCTTAAGAGACTTACAGTTAATGGCAACTGTTCTGCTTAACAAAATTTTGCTGGTTCTGTGTTTAAATCACATATATTATTATTATTGTATGTTTACAATGTCTCAATAATATATATATATATATATATACACTTATACATACTATATATATATATATATATATATATATATATATATACAGTGGAGCATCTCTGGAGAGACCTAAAAATGTCTGTCCACCAACGTTTACCATCCAATCTGACAGAACTGGAGAGGATCTGCAAGGAGGGATGGCAGAGGATCCCCAAATCCAGGTGTGACAAACTTGTTGCATCTTTCCCAAAAAGACTCATGGCTGTATTAGTTCAAAAGGGTGCTTCTACTAAATACTGAGCAAAGGGTCTGAATACTTAGGACCATGTGATATTTCAGTTTTTCTTTTTTAATAAATCTGCAAAAATGTCAACAATTCTGTGTTTTTCTGTCAATATGGGGTGCTGTGTGTACATTAATGAGGAAAAAAAAATAACTTAAATTATTTTAGCAAATGGCTGCAATATAACAAAGAGTGAAAAATTTAAGGTGGTCTGAATACTTTCCGTACCCACTGTATATATATATATATATACTGTATATGCAAAAGCCCTTTAAGATTTCCTGCTAAAATTTATATTTTTATCAGGCTCCTATGTTTACGGTCAGTAATTTTACTTTAATAGAAATGTATAGGTCTTTTCTATGGAGTTATAGTGAAATAACTGAACATGAATATATAGGAGCCTGATAAAAATGCTCACTTTAGATGACAATTTCAGACAATTTCATTGATTTTATATATATATATATATATATATATATATATATATATACATATATACATATATATA
>NW_015505685.1:160185-167520 GCF_001515645.1 Sinocyclocheilus grahami
TATATATATATATATATATATATATATATATATATATATATATATATATATATATATATATATATATATATATATATAAATTATAACATTTAATTGATTCACAAATTTATATTTTTTTTCTTGAGCACCAAATTAGCATATTAGAATGATTTAATTGCAGATCATATGACACTGAATACTGGAGTAATTATTTTTACTGAAAAATTCAGCTTTGCCATCACGTGAATAAATTACATTTTAAAACAGTTGTAAATTGGAATAATATATCACAATATTACTGTTTTTATACTCTAGTTTTACAGTATTAAAATAAAAGCTGCCTTGGCTATTTCTTTTAAAAACATTTAAATAATCTTACCAACACCAATATTTTGAATGTTAGTTTATATCTAAAAGTTTTTTTTTTTTTTGATTGAATGGCACTTTTATGTGCATGTATGTTTTGTCTGTAGTAATAATAATAACAAAACTGTGGAAAAAACTAATCACATCAATATATCAAATAATATATATTTGCGATATTTACCTTACATAAGATAAACAGTAATGTATCAGACACATAAAGCCAGCAGGTAAATGTGTCTTAGATTGTATATGCTGAACTAGCGACTCTGGGTAAATCGGTTTTATTGTGAATTAAAGAAAAAAGCACAGTGGGGGACGAGGCTTCTAGCAAAGCTCTTCACACATCCTATCACTCATTTACTGAGCAAAGACAGATGAGATAAATACTACTGTAACAAACTTTATATAGTCTCTGAAGTGTCTCTCTGGAGGAGTAATGATATAACAATAATCAGCTTAGGGACTCTCTGCTCCTCAGAGTGAATGAAATAGAATATGACACACTTATTGCTTCCCCATTGCAAATCAGCATGATATCCGTAGAGGCCTAGTTTTTGGTAAGCCTCTTTTGAACACAGTCATCTGGTATTGACTTGAGTGCTCAGTTATGTACTAAGATGTCCAAACCTGAAAGGAAAATGTGAATAGTATACCTTCAAAAAGTCACTTTTATTATCTCATGCACAGGTACACAGCAGAAAAAAAACTTTGTTTTGGGCTGGTAAGAATCCCGTTATGAAGGTTTTGAGATAGTTGTTCAATTTCAAGTAGCAGTTAAAAAGCCCTTCTGTGCTGTAAAGTTTGCACATTTCACTTCAGGACATATCCATGAATCTTGTATCAAGCCCACAGAAGTCTTGTTTTTACTTCAGAAATGGTGTGCTATATTTCAATTCAAACAACTCTCATGAGAAGACCAACAACGTAAAGACAAGATGCCGTGGGGTAAGTGTTGTAAAGAGCTATTAAAATGAGGGTTTCGTGTCTGTTATTTGTTCAAAACACCTGCTTTAATTAATCAGCTTGGCCTCCTTGGTTTAAGACGAGCTAATTAGAGGATGTTTGGTAGAGATACCTGCAGGGAAAGCAGTGGTATACATTTTTAGCTTCTCGGTTTGTTCAGATTGTCAGTTAATTAACTCTGTTTAACTGTACATAGTGAATCAACAGAGCTAACATGATCCATTTCCGTGATTTGCAGTGTCATCATGATCAGTGCTCTGTTGATGTCAGCTGTTGTTGGGTTGAGACGGAGAGATCAAAGCATGTAACTTTTGACCTCTAACCTATTTTGCCAATTTAATGCATTTACTAATCTTGGTGACCTTTATACTGCTGTATACTTGTAGTATGACTACAAGTACATGATTTAAAGATGACATATGTAATTTCTGCACCACTACAGACACAGAATGGAATTGCTAAAATATTTTTTAAAAAGGTTTTCCAGATAATCTCTCATTTCCCATTGTTTACACTTGACTTGATTTATCATGACACACATACACTTAAATAGCAACAACAACAAATCAACAGCAATCTGAGGTCTGTCTCAAGAAGCAGTCTAAGTGGCTTCTCAGTTAAGTTAAAGTTTAGTTTGAGCAAACTATTTTTGTCTCATGAAGGAAGATCAGTTTTTACCGGTGTTCATCCCCATAGTAACTAAAGCTGCACGACTAAGCTGATTCAGGACAGATTTTGTTTAAGGAAAGAGATCGTAGTAACGCTTTACAATAAGGTTCCATTTAACATTAGTTAACATGAACTAACAATGAAAAGTACTTGTAAACTATTTATTAACCTTAGTTAATGTTATTTTTTTTAACATTTACTAATACATTATTAAAATAAAAAGTTGTCGCTATTATTTAATGGACCTGTGCTAACATGAAGTAACAAATAATTGCATTTCTGACAAATAAAAACATTTAAAGTTACACCATGTATTTGTGACAAATAAAACTTAAATGTACTTTAAATAAAAAAATAAGCTTTAAATGTAAATTAAAACATAGTGATAAATGTATATTATAAATAAGTTTTAAAATGAATGAACAATATTTTTAACACTTCAAATGACTAGGCTTGTCTTTTATGCTCTTTATGGAGCTATATTAATGATAAAGTTTAATACATTCATTTGTGTTGATACTTGCATAATGATCTCCAGAGCTTCAGCGAAAAAATTAATCGCTAAATAATCTACTTATCTGTCACGACACACACACGAGGATAACCGGAACTAAGGAGTGAGGAGAGAGGAACATACGAAACAGTCTTTAATCCATGGAACACAGGGTACATAAACACAGGAGACAGCAGGAAACACATCCACGTAACGAGTAGACCAGACAAAAGGGAAACTGAACAGGCAGGAACTTAAATGCAAGGGTAATTAATAGAACACAGCTGAACGGAATCATAATTAAACTAAACAAGGACAGGAAAATGACCAAATAAGGAAACACAGAAAGGCACATGAGAAGCAAAACACAGACCAGAGTCTGACATAACTCCCCCCTCCCGGAAGGCACGGAAGGCCATGGCGGAGCTAGTGATTTGGGAGGCCATGGCGGAGCAGGGAGCTCGGGGAGCCATGGCGGAGCAGGTAGTTCAGGAGGCCATGGCAAAGCAGCCTCTATGGCTTGAGGCCTACTACCCCCCCCCCCCCCCCACATACTTACCTCACTATGTGGGAAGATTTGCATAACGCCGCCCAAATGTTCACACAAAGAAAGAAGGAAATAAGGAAACACAGAAAGGCACATGAGAAGCAAAACACAGACCAGAGTCTGACATAACTCCCCCCTCCCGGAAGGCACGGAAGGCCATGGCGGAGCTAGTGATTTGGGAGGCCATGGCGGAGCAGGGAGCTCGGGGAGCCATGGCGGAGCAGGTAGTTCAGGAGGCCATGGCAAAGCAGCCTCTATGGCTTGAGCCCTACTGCCCCCCCCCCAACCCCAAATACTTGGGGACGCTTACAGGTTCCGAGGCCCTTCGTGGGACATGGCAGGGGACTGGAGCCCTCCCTGGGCTTAACTGAGGATCCGGAGCCCTCCCTGGGCTTAACTGGGGATCTGGAGCCCTCCCTGGGCTTAACTGGGGAACAGGAGCCCTCCCTGGGCTTAACTGAGGATCCAGAGCCCTTCCTGGGCTTAACTGGGGATCTGGAGCCCTCCCTGGGCTTAACTGGGGAACAGGAGCCCTCCCTGGAGACGACACTGGAGCGAGCTCCAGGGCTGGAGCCGACACTGTAATGAGCTCTGGGGTGGCCGGCGGGCCTTTCTTCAGAGCGGCCAGCAGGTTTGACTCGGGAGCGGCCAGCGTGCTTGTGGGAGCCGTGGCCGGCAGACTTGACAACGGCGCAGCTGGCGGGCTAGAGTGAGCCGTGGCCGGCGGGCATGTCAATGGCGTGGCCTGCGGGCTTGTCTTTGGAGCGGCCGGCAGGCTTGACTTCTGAGTGGCCGGCGGGCTTATCTTCGGCGCGGCCGGCGGGCTGGAGTGAGCCGCGGCCGGCGCGCTTGATGGTCCTCAAAAGATGACAAAAATGAAAATAAAAACACGGGAGAAGGGGCGTCGCTTACTGTCTTGGTCTGGTCTTCTGTTACGACACACACACAAGGATAACCGGAACTAAGGAGCGAGGAGACGAGGAATATACGAAACCGTCTTTAATCCATCCAACACAGGGTACATAAACACAGGAGACAGCAGGAAACACATACACATAACGAGTAGATCAGAC
The DNA here is from genome assembly GCF_001515645.1 of Sinocyclocheilus grahami. Classification (NCBI taxonomy): domain Eukaryota; kingdom Metazoa; phylum Chordata; class Actinopteri; order Cypriniformes; family Cyprinidae; genus Sinocyclocheilus; species Sinocyclocheilus grahami. The sequence goes on from NW_015505685.1 coordinate 164,276, forward strand.
AAAAGGAAACTGAACAGGCAGGAACTTAAATACAAGGGTAATTAATAGAACACAGCTGAACGGCATCATAATTAAACTAAACAAGGACAGGAAAATTACTAAATAAGGAAACACAGAAAGGCACATGAGGAGCAAAACACACAAACACGGACCAGAGTCTGACATTAACATAGAGTAATTGCTAACAGGCAAATAGCACAAACACATAAATGTTATATGCAATTTAACAAGCTACAGCACATGGCATCTATCAACGGCTGTTAAATATGAAGTGACTATCATTTCAAACTGGCTGTTTGTTAAAAACTCACACTGATGAATCTTTCAGCAGCAGGGACTAGTGTGTGCTGGCTGACAGTATAGGTTTTGGATGGCTGTTTGGAAAGGATTAAGGCTCATTAAGTTCCCACCAGTTAATGAATAGGGACTGTAATGAAATGCTGAATGGGACACTGTATAGAGGACCAAAAGTCTTCTGCTCATCCACTTAAATTTGAGTGGTAGAAAATGATTTGTACTTGAGAGACAACCTTGGACAGAATGTTTTACAATAACATGTTTAATCATAAAGGAACACATCTTGGTTTTGGAGTAAGGATTGACGTTTGTGTCAGGTTTCCATTGAAAGTCTTGCTGAAAGGTTCAAGGTGAGATATTTCAGACAAAGATTCTCAAATCAAAATAAATGTGACATGATACATATTTTTTCCTTTCTTGTCTTTATGGATGCCTAAAGTTCAGCTTTTTCTAACATTTTCTTTCTAAAAAATCAGCTTATTTGGAGGGTGGGGGAGGGGGGATCTTCTGTGGAGACTTCTCGCTTATGGACAAGTGTATTGGAGCATAATCAAAAGGCACTGCTCTGTCCTCTGGGTAGTGCATATAAGCATTAAGATTCTTAGCAACACTTGAGTCTGAGTGCTTCTGCGTCATGTAGGGGGAAAAAATAGAGGCATATTCTCCCACACTGCCTTCTAAATAAATCATGCACTGTTAATGGTTTGTGGTCTCAGCAGTACTGTATGCACTGAGAGATTCCTTTCTTAACAGGTTGGATGACAGTATGCCTTTTGTTGATTATGGCATTTAACCCTTAGATTACAGTGTTGCCTCAAAGTAACAAACTCCTTTTCTTCACTTTACAATAGCATGATGCATATGAGATGACAATAAAATTGTTGAAGGAATAGTTCATCCCGAAATATCCATGTAACTCCATGCACTATATTGTAAGTGTTCTAAAGTCGTTTGATAACTCCAACAGAAATGTTTGATAAACAGAAATAAAAAGTCAGCATGAAATGAAAATTCACTATTGTGGAAATGCATGGTATAGATAAAAGAAACAAACAAAGAAAGAAAAAGGGTGATTATTGTGCTGATACACTCTTAGAAATAAAGGCACAAAAGCTGTCACTGGGGAGGTACCTTTTCAAAAGGTAGGCCTACATGTTTGTACCTATTAGGTTCTAATATGCATACTTTAAGTACTAATATGTACCTTTAAGGTACCAAAATGGACACTTTAGGAACAAACGTACCTTTTGAAAAGGTACCGCCCCAGTGACAGCTTTTGTACCTTTATTTCTGAGTGTACTAGTAAAATAACACTTTATTTTGATTCCACTTCAGACATTCTATTAACTAAAAGTAACTTTGCAATTGCATGTCAACTACCAGTCAGTAAAGTATTAGACTGTTTGCTTAATATCTTCTAACACTTCATCCTGATTGTCTCCCAACACATATTCTACTGATTTTAAGTAACTTTGCAAGAACATGCAAGAACTAACATCTACTAAGACTTTCATGAGTTAGTTGACATGTAGTTGCAAATTAATGACATGCAAATGATAATTGACATGTAGATGGCAAGTTACTTATAGTTAGTAGAGTGTCTAAAATGCACAATCGAAATAAAGTCTAACTGTAAAATGAATATATTTGTTAAATAATGTTCTTAGTCTTTCCTTCCAGGGACTAAGTGGCCCAGAGTGAAACTACAGGAGTTTACATTGAATTAAATGCCAGATAGGCCTACAGCTTATAATAATACCCAGAAAAAATATGGTAACACTTTAGTTTAGAGAACAATTCTCACAATCAACTTGTTGCTTATTAGCATGCATATTGGCTGTTTATTGGTACTTATAAAGCACATATTAATGTATCATTCTGCATTACCATATTCTAGATCCCTTAACCTTGCCTAATACCTAAACTTAACAACTACCCTACTAACTATTAATAAGCAGTAATTAGGAGTTTATTGAGGCAAAAGTCATAGTTAATAGTTAGATAATAGTGAGAGAACTGGTCCCTAAACGAAAGTGTAACCAAAAAGGTATGCATAATACAGCACTTTTAAATATAAACAATCCCGAAATACACCTGGGCTTTTATTTTGAACTGTTTGTTTTACTACTTACAGCTGCTCAATCAAAAAGATGAAGGAGCTATATGCACTCTTACAACAACAAATTATAATGTAAACACCAATAATATATCAATATAGAAAATACACAAATCGCTTGGAATAAATGTGCGCTATTCTTTTTTGTGAATACCACCTTTCACATTGGTCTTTTTTATCACATTAAAGGTGCAATAGGTGATTGTCTTCAGAATTTTTTTTTGTTGTAGACAGAGCAAGAATGGCAGACAAACATCAACAACCCGATCTTCCTTCCTGGTATTGTAGTACTTTTAATGTTTTCTCACCGGTGAATGATACATGATGTAGCCAAGATGTTAATCCAGTCCTCGCACCAGCTCGTTAGAAGTGAGCTATGTGCATGAACTGTGTTCCGATTGATATGATCCCTACAGAGTGTTCATTGCTTCCTACTCCCTCAGCAGGGGAAATCCGTTGAAGTTTACTTCACTTCGGAACATGGGCTGGAATTGGGAACCGCTGATGTAGCCTATTGTAGTAATGTTGTCTCTGATATTCTGGTCTGTAAGCATAAATGCGTTCAGGGGGCGTGGCTTTGGACGCAATTGCAGGAAGGGAGGGACATTCGCTTTCAGTGCTATCGGGCTAAAGTTAGCATTTTCCAAGATCTTTAAGATAAGATAGCACCTTTAAGCTATCATATGGATTCAGAAGGTTCTGAATATAGCCAGTTGTATGCATACATTCATAGTACTTTTGTGCCATTTTATAAAGTTGACAACTGCAGTCAGGGGCGTCATGCACTCATCATTTTTGAGAGGGTACGAGTGAGGGGGGGGGGGGGGGGGGG
>NW_015505685.1:167551-177492 GCF_001515645.1 Sinocyclocheilus grahami
CGTCATGTTTGTCATGTGACACACAGCAGCCACGATAGTACTATATAACTGATGTAGGCATATGTTTTATTTTAATTTAATTTTTTAATTTTTATTCGATATATGCCCAAACATGTTAACTATATCATGAAATGTCTCGATTCTCAAATGTGTAAGTAAATGCATTTTGCACCTATTATGGGCGATGGGCAAAGTAGCCTAATAGTGTAATCTATTAACTATGGATAAAAACCCGTCTTTTATAAGTACGAGATATGGGTGTCATGCCATAAAATATTTTTAATGCAACTTACTTTGTATTTAAACATTTCAAGTTACTTAAGTTAGGCTACTAATTAGCCTATAACACTTTCATTGTACAGAAAGAGAGCTGTAGTGTAGTGATATCGCGAGAACAGAACGAGAATGAGATCGGCAGAGACATGAGTGAGCATGTAGCTGAAAGCTGTTGATTTATGTTAAAAAGCATCAACAAAGTCTGAATATTGAGTCGAACAACACAACAAGAGCAAACAACATTTACATTATCAAAGAACATTTTTATTGACTTCAGTCTAGACAGAGTTCAAGCACTCTCAAAAACTCCCATTGTAATCAATGAAGCTGTTTACAGTGTAAAATGAATATCTTACTTTAGTACTTACATTCGTACATCTGCACGTTGTTGTTTCTGATGAAAGAATTCAATCAGCGAGCGCGCGCAGTGAACAAAACAGCGGCGTTTCAGCAATAACTCATCTGAATGCCTCTGATTGGCCATTGCATTCATAAGCTCAACAGAATAATATGTGATTGGTTAAAATGCGCAGCACTGTAAAAACGTGTATGTCTCTGGCTCTGTGCCAGTCAGCGAACGCAGATTTGAATTTAGCAGCTGGTTATATGCAGCACTGAACGTTTTTATCACACTGGTGTGATTGTATCAAATATAAAAAATATTATTCTGCTATTTTTTGTCTTTTTGAAGCTGCATTCAAAATCCACTTGGCTCAAAAATTTGAGGAGGCACGCCTCTGACTGCAGTGCCTATTCTAATGTTTTGTTCTACAGACAAAAAAGTAATTGAATAACTTTTTGAACTATCCTTTTAATGTTTGAAGGAAGGACTTCATGAATAAAACATAATAAAAAGCCTATCTTGGTCATGTATGAAGGCCATTTAAAATCTATTTCTGTGCTTTTACATCAAATTCTGAGAATGGCTTTTCCTCAGGGTGCCAGTACCTTTGCATGTGGCTGCTGAAAGGTGACTCTTGAATTGTTGGCCAGGGCAGAGTACCTCAACAGGTTGATGGGTGTGGCTGGAAATCTGTGTAAACTTCCTGTCTGGCTGTGTAGGACAGACGAGAAGCAGATATGCACAGTGTCCTTCAGGGCTTTCAGTTGTGACTCCTGCAACAAATTAAGAGAGACAACGCATGAGAGTAATAGGCAAATGTTTATCACACTGTCATCTTAACCTTTTGTCCTCAAAGCATTTATCTGCTTTGAGATTATTTGCTTCACACTGTCTGTCAAAATTGCAAAATCCCTGCCCTTATAAGATAATATAATTCATTCTCAAAGTTTTCATTTTAAAAGACAGCAAAAGAGAAAAACAGTAAACCTCAACTGGAATGATGAAACTGATCGGCTCCTGACTTACCTTATCCAGCGCTGCCTTCTCCAGTTCATCTTTGGCTACTTTGAGTTTATTCTCCAAGTCCATCAGTTGCTGACCCTGCACAGAAGAGGCATTGATCCTCTTATCATCTTACCAAACTGACATAAGCCTTAGTTCAAATTGTGTATTTATATTTAAAGTGGTTTCCAGAAGTCTAGAGATGCTTATATTTAGCATTTTTAATTTTAATACATTTTTTATTCAATGCATTATTAATTACAAATGGCATTATCAGCATAACAGTTTAAATGAATTGTTAATAATAACCATGGGTTTACAGTGATTTAAAAATGATCTAAAGAGCATTTTGAGCTTCAATGTGAGAAGAATATGGTAATTTGCTATTTGATTTGGCATAGAAAAAAACCCCGGAGTCTTAAATATGTCTTTATTAAATATTTAATTTTGGTTTTAAAAATCTTAAAATCCTAAATTGGTGGTTTATTTTAAGGTTTAAATTATATTTGAATCCTGCATTTCAATGTCGTCACAGACATTGTGGATAATGAGCAAAACTAACCAAAGAACCACAATTTATTTTCTGCTAGACTTATCTTTAGATCTTTACAGATTTATTTATATATAATATATTTCGGGTAGCATGAACTCTACTGTGAATGCTTATATAATTGAGCGTGATGCTCTTCATTCAGGCAGAACTACATAATGACTTGCCCTCAGTATGTCATTAGTTTAGTTTCATAAATATTCCTATATGACTGTGATGCTGTTTGTGCAGTCAACAACATTGAGATGTGAACAGGTGATACAGATTGCCCATCTGGGATGATTAGCACAATTTATCTGGAATATGAAAAGTAGCACACTTGGATATAAGAGAGAAATTCGGTATTCATATTTTACAGAATTAACTTGAAATGTTCACACAGTTTCTTAAAGATGAGTAGTCATCTAAAATCTAACATGAACAGGCCACGATTTAGCATTTTCACAAGTTTGAATGTTCCTGAAATAACAAAAAAAAGAAGAGTCATTTAGTTTGTGCTAAAAAAAACATTCGTTTGTGAAAAGCTTTTTAGAACGAGGTGAAACCTTTAGAAACTGCTAAAGCATTTAGTTTTGAGCAAGAAACAAAATCAATGTAAGACACATCAGTCTAAAGCAAAATAGCTCTTAGTGTTTTTCTCAGTGACTCAGTGGTTAAGCATGTACATACGTGGTTAAGTTAATACACAACAAAACACAAGTAGTTTAGAAGTGAAAATAAGGTTAATATGGCTGGCTGGATAAACTAAATAAATCTTTAATATTTAATTTCGTGTTACATTAGAAATGTACTTGTGACTAAATGAATGTTCATTGTTATGGCTGACAAATTTATATAATTGTGGGATATTTTGTAATGTGGTTTGTTTTCAATCACTATAATATTACCATAATCACAGTAAATTGTGGAACATCCTAATTGCTAGTTAAGCAGCTGTCAAAAAAAAGAGTATTCAAAGTATAATTAAAAGAAAGAACATTGCAATCATTCAGATTGTTTCTTATAACGAGCTACTATGCCATTGCCGTCACAATTTAATCTTCAATCTATATGTAATTATTTTCACAGACTTCAAGCACAACAGAGAAGAGCCACCAAAGCGATGGATCACAAAATGGAATCTTGAACAAGAAAGGTCTATTGCCTCAGGAACTGAAGAGAACTGATGGTAGATCAGGTGATAAAGTATAACTACTGTCAACTTTAGACCCAGGACTGGGTGGGTAACCTCAGGAACAAAACTTAACTTTCTTTATTTTTTCTCTCTCTTAACCACTTCTTATTTGGTTGCTTCATGAACAGTGAGATCACGGTAGGCTTTCTGTGTTTCCCCAGTTAGGAAAGGGAGTAACAGGTTCGCCCAGTCTGCCCTGGGCCATCACTCTCGTTGGGCCGCTTTCTCAAAGAGATCGAGGTAGGTTTCAACATCATCTTCTCTAGTCATTTTGGTCAAATAATCCTGTGGTCTCGTACCCTGTGCCTCGGTCCTTCTGCAGAGCTCGGTGACTGCTGCGTTCAGTGAGCCTGCACCTGAGACTCCCTGTCAGAGGGAAAAAGGATCACACCTGTTGTTAGGAGCTATCCCTGGTCCTGAACAGCACACCTTGAGGCCTCCTCTGACGGTGCTCTCCGTGGTGCTGACAGTGGCTGTGTTGCTTTGTGAGACATCTCTGACGCCCTACACTACTGTACCAAGCAAATGCTAATGCTTTATATCAATACGTTTTGGATAAACAGCAGTGCTGCACAATATGTAACACTCTATGAATAATTTGACATATACATGTGCATAATTCAGGCACTTCACTCCAATACAACAAGACATGATTGTGATAAATGGCAGCACTTTGAGCATAAGAAAAGAAAATCTATTTAATTCTGGCTAGATCTGGGGAAAATACTTTGACAAGGCAGTCTTGCTCATTGTCCTTCTCTAGCTTTTTGCCGTGCTAGCCAAAGCCTCTGAATGTTCCTCCTTTGCTTCCCATTACTGAACAATGCCTCTTCAAACCTGCTCATACTTAAAAGGCAACTCTAGATATAAACTCTGAAAAGAACTTCTTTAATCATGAATGTAAAAGAAGGAAGGATAATCTTCCTACATCGATATTCCCTCAAACGGGGGAGGCAGAAATAGATGTACAGCCTGGATAAAAACACATTAGCAGAAGGTAAGTCCAGATTGGATATTGCTCTTTGAAAAAGTTTGCCATACATACACATGACATATTTTACAACACGTGTTAGCCTGTCTTCCCGATTAAGAAACAATAGTTGTAAAGTGATGCACTCTGTGTGAAAACCCAGTATTTATTTGGTGGTACCAAAGGGCAATGTGCTGGAAATATCAGCTGACATTTTCCCATCTAACACTGCAAATAAGGGAGGAAAGGTCAACCTGCATGGCAGGAAAGGTCACTGTTTTTACATGACTCTTCACACTCATCTCACATGAAAAGGTCAAACCATTCAATTAAAATGCACATATTACTTCTAATTTTTATTATTTTGGCCAAAAACACAGATTATCATTTTAGGATGGTGATATTCACATTGCTTTGTTTGCGTTTTCAAAAACATCTCAGAAGTCAGTGTGGTTAAAAGTGGTTAAAAGAACCCATTTTCCATGAGTGGTTTGTGGAAACTCTAAATGCCTGCATACTCCTAAAAGTTGTAAAACTAACTTCTAGCATTTGAATTTGACATTCTTTCTCTTCTGGTTAAAATTTATACAATACTGTTCCAATTTTTTTTTATAATAATTAATTCAGCAAGGAGAAACAAAAGATGAAATAAATGCTGTCATTTTGAACTTTCTATTAATCTAAGAATCCAGAAAAAAAAATCAGTTTCCACAAAAATATTAAGCAGCACTTTTTTCAACACTGATAATAAGAAATGTTTCTTGAGCACCAAATCAGCATATTATGAAGGATCAAGTGATACTGAAGACTGGAGTAATGGCTGCTGAAAATTCAGTTTTGCCATCGCAGGAATACATTGTATTTTAAAATATATTAAAATAGAAAACAGTTATATTAAATGGTAATAATATTTCACAGTATTACACAATATTAAATTCTTTGCACAATTAAACTAAAATATCTGGTGATGTGTTCTGACTGACTGACATAGTAAACTGAATCAGAAATATCTTGTATATGTTTACAGTAACAAGACAACACACAATAGTAAGCCAAACAGGAACTTCTTTGAGGTTCAGAACTGTGGTCAGTACCGCCGCTCCCTATACCCAGAGTACACAGTTTGTGTAGGGCACCAACTCCCAGGGGGGCACCAGTTCAAAAAAAAATTAAAAAACTTTCATTCTTTAACATTAGGGCTGCACAATAAATCGCATGCGATATTTAATGCGCATCTTGTCAGTAAAGCCAGTGTTCTGTCGATTTGTGCTACCCTGTCAGATTTTGCTACCTCCCATTTAAACAGTGGGTAGTACAACTCGACAACGAAAATTGCTACCTGTAAAATTATGGTTTATTAAAGGGGTCATATGATGCTGCTAAAAATAACATTATTTTGTGTATTTGGTGTAATGAAATGTGTTTATGCGGTTTAAGGTTCAAAAAACACATTATTTTCCACATACTGTACATTATTGTTTCTCCTCTATGCCCCGCCTTTCTGAAACACATCGATTTTTTAAAAAGCTCATCATTCTGAAAAGCGAGGTGTGCTCTGATTGGCCAGCTATCCAGTGCGTTGTAATTGGCCGAATACCTCAAGTGTGTGACGGAAATGTTATGCCCCTACCATATTGTGATGCCCTGTCCGGCCGGAGCGACGAGACCCAAACATTAAAACCCATTACAAACGAAGCATTTGTTGCATCCAGTGGGGACATAATTACTAATTATAATGACTTATACTGTCTTTTTACATGTTGCATTGCATCGCGCCGTGTAAACATAAAACCATGTCTGCATTTGTGATCGGAGAAATTAAAAACAACAAGTGTTACTTTACACTGCTCAAAACTCGCGTTTGAATCGTCAGTGGTAAATTCTTTAAATATAAAAAACTTACTTACAGTCTGTGAGTTAGAAGAGCCGGCATTGTAGTCTACTCTACCAGGATCAGGAAACAGTCCTCCATAAAATGTTCTGGACACATCTGAATATTTGGGTTAACCTGTTCTGGAACAGTGTTGTAAATACAACTTAACCACTGATTTCTAGTCGTGTCCTCTTTTGGAAGGCCAAACAAAGTAGTTTCCTTTCACAACGAAACAGCATCACACACCATGGCCTTGAGTGAGCGGAGGCCGGAGGCCTAGAGGGAGCGGAGGCCGGAGGGCTAGAGTGAGCAGTGGCGGGCGGGCTTGAGAACGGTGCGGCCGGAGGATTCGACGAAGGAGCGTCCGGTGGGCTTGCGGCAACCACATGTGATGACCCCGGACTGGATTTTGCTTCGTCCACGGTGAAAGCCGATCCTGCAATTCACAGCGCGGAGTTGATGTATTTCCTCAGCGACCAGCACGGATCAGCTCTAGGCATGACGAAGCGGATATCGTTCTCTTTTGGAAGGCCAAACAAAGTAGTTTTGCTTTCATAACGAAACACACAGCGCCTATGGCGGTGGCGGCAACAATACTACAGCGAGAATAAAAGTTACGCCTTCTTTCTTTGCCTGAACATTTGGGCGGCGTTATGCAAATCTTCCTACGTCGTGACGTAGACATGTGTGGGCGTGTTAGAACGAGCTGTTTTAGGTAGGCGTGGTTGACTCTTAAATTTTATAAAGAATATCTCTTTGGATTTGAGACTTTAGTCTTTGCAACTTTAAAGATCTTCTTTATGCACCAAGAGCTTGTAACACTCCAAAGAGAAAGGAAAAATTTAAATAGCATCATATGACCCCTTTAACGTCTACACCTACCACAAACCTAAACCTACCCTTACAGTAATGCAAATACAGTAATTATGTGTTATATTCGCGGTTGTAGAAAGAAGGGATACAGCTACAGGAAACCAACAATAAATAATTTTTTCTACCTATTAGATTGTGTTTTATTACAGTCTACACCTACCCCAACTCTAAACCTACCCTTACGCCCCATTCACAAGGGGCATCGGCGTCAACGCCTCTAGTTTACTTTGACTGAGTGATGTCAAGCGTTGGCAAAATGAATTGTCGGTCCGTCGCGTAGTGTTGGGTCCATTGCTCGCAGCAAAAGTTGAAAACTTTTTTCCAATCAGATCGCCTTATGCAAATACCCTAGTGCAGACGCTAGCCAATCGCATTCATGCAACACCAGGAAACTAATGTGATTGGTATGAAGGTAGAATGACGTCAAAAAGATTTGCATACGCAGGGTAATATTTGTGGAAGTGTACATAAGACTGTAAGCGTAAATTAAATTTGCATGCACAAGAGAAGCTTTGTAAAGGTGTAAATCGCGTTTCAAGCGCAAGAAAAAATTATTTGCAGCATTTTACTGTTACTCGTAAGTGTAATTCATGTATTGTGAAACTGCAGATTCATGTTAACGCAAAATAAATATGATCTGCATGCTTCTGACTTCCATTTTTCCGCGCTTACACTTTTGGCATGTTTTTTTCACCAAAAGATGGTCAAAAGCACTGCAAGCCTGTGAACAGTGATTTGCAAGCGAAAACAACAGTTTAAAGAACTGCAAAACGGATTGACTGCATAGAACCAATCTGTATGTGTAAAAAAACTAACTGTTGCAAATGTCTAAATGACTTGTTGTGCAGGTGGGGCAAAAAGTTCCCGAAATAATCCAAGAGGAAACCGATATGTACAGCTCCGTCTTTCTTTTCTCTGCGCTTACAATTCTGGCACGATTCTCTCACTAACTGAGTTTTGCAAGCGTGAGGGCGAGGGCGGGTCCACCTTCTTCTTGTAGCCAATCAAATGAGCCTCTCGCTGACTCTCCATTTACTCTTATCTGATTGGTCCAATAAACACATCATACCCAAGACATTAATCTTCATTTAGTTTAGTTTAGTTCTTGCTGTCGGAATGGTTATTTTTACATACACATACAGTAAAAAAATTTATTAAAAAATAACAACTTAATTAAAACATGATATTTTATAAGTTGTGTACCATTAGGCTATGTGTTCATACTGAATTTCGAGCTGTGCCATTTCCTTCTCTTCCTTAACAGGCTATATGACATATTAGTTTATTGTAATATTATATTGTAATTTTGATGATACTTAAAGAAGGTCTATCTGCAGGTATCTGCACTAGCCTAATACATGCATAATTTCACCTGTCTACTGATCCATTTTTTAAACACAAATTTGGTTCAATAATAATTGAACCAACAGAACCAACAGTAATATTTTTTTATTTAACGTTGTAATTTAAGAGGATTTTACAAAATATTACTAAAATATTTATCTCTAACTTATTCACCATTTATCATCTGTAATACTATCGTGTAACGATACCATAGTGATACCATAGTGTTGAGCATTTTCACATAACATCATTTTGATTATAAAGTTTAACATCAGCTCACTGGTGTAAGCAGGCTATGACATTTCAATGTAAAGCCAAACCAAACCAAATAATGTTAACACCAGTTCGCAATTCAGTATGAACACATGGGAGTCTAGCCTAAAGGAACACAGCTTATGAAAGGAGCATGTTTTAATTAAGTTGTTATTTTTTAATAAAAATTTTTACTGTATGTGTATGTTAAAAGTACCATTCCGACAGCAAGAACGATCCTGAACTAAATGAAGATTAATGTCTTGGGTATGATGTGTTTATTGGACCAGTCAGATAAGAGTAAATGGAGAGTCAGCGAGAGGCTCATTTGATTGGCTACAAGAAGAAGGTGGACCCGGCCTCGCCCTCACGCTTGCAAAACTCAGTTAGTGAGAGAACCGTGCCAGAATTGTAAGCGCAGAGAAAAGAAAGACGGAGCTGTACATATCGGTTTATTTCGGGAACGTTTTGCCCCACATGCACAACAAGTCATTTAGACATTTGCAACAGTTTGTTTTTTTACACATACAGATTGGTTATATGCAGTCAATCCATTTTGCAGTTCTTTAAACTGTTGTTTTCGCTTGCAAATCACTGTTCACAGGCTTGCAGTGCTTTTGGCAAAAAAAACGTGCCAAAAGTGTGGAAAAATGGAAGCATGCAGATCATATTTATTTTGCGTTAGCATGAAGCTGCAGTTTCACAATACATGAATTACACTTACGAGTAACAGTAAAATGCTGCAAAAAAATGTTTCTTGCGCTTGAAACGCGATTTACACCTTTACAAAGCTTCTCTTGCGCATGCAAATTTAATTTACGCTTACAGTCTTATGTACACTTCCACAAATATTACCCTGCATATGCAAATCTTTTTGACGTCATTCTACCTTCATAGATTGGCTGTTGTCACTATGACTGTAGGGATGGGCGATACCACTTATTTTGTTTTCGATACGATACCGATATTTTTCAAGGCAGTATCGTCGATATCGATACCGATACGATACTTCTGAACTAAACTTTTAAATTATGAAATTTATTAAATGATTAAATTACTAAGAGTAAAATGGGTAATGATAACCACTTAACTTTGTTTAAAACACATTTTAACATTCAATACGCTTTAATTGTAATTTATTAGGTTATATTGTTTACACATGGTTCAAATGTGTTTTTTGTTTACACATGATTCAAATTTACAAATACCACAGTTGAACTATGGCCATTTTAGTAAAACCATGGTTCATTATCATAAGGGACTGCCAGTGACAGGCTGTTGCAT
>NW_015505685.1:177676-188581 GCF_001515645.1 Sinocyclocheilus grahami
TCAGGGCTGCTGTTCCCAAAAGCTTTAATGCTTTCTTATGATACTTTTGGGCAACGCAGCCCTGTTTGAATGCACTTTTAGAAGTGAGTGAACGCTGTCTTTGATTGAGTGGTTCTGTCTTGCAACATTTGCGTGTGTTCAGATGAGCAGGAAAATAATTATATCCTACACAATTACTTGCGAACAAAGGTTATTCGTCCAATTCAATGCATTTGTACGCATTATTATTATTATTTTAAATAAACAAAATCACTGGTAAATAAAACACACCTTAGTGTCGATATTTTTAGTTTGAGTATCGATACTTTCGATACTCGCGTCAGTATCGATATATCGATACTTAGGATCGATACGCCCATCCCTATATGACGGTCGAGTCAGCACCAAGCTTCAGAAACGCCCTCAGTCAAGCGTTCGCTGGCTGGCACAGAGCCAGATACAGACGCGTTTTTACAGCATTGCGCATTATAACAATCACACACGATGCTGTTGAGCTTATGAGTGCAATGGCCAATCAGAGGCGTTCAGATGAGTCATCGCTAAAATGCCGGTGTTTTCTTCACTCACTCGCTGTCTGAATACCTCTTTCTGGCGAATTCTCTGGTTAGAAACAACAAACTGCAGATGTGTGTATGAATCTGTAAGATATTAATTTCACAGTGTAAACAGCTTCAGTGATTTTAATGGGAGTTTTTGAGAGTGCTTGAACTCTAGACTGTCAGTGAAAATGTTCTTTGATAATGTAAATGTTCTTTGCTCTCTTTCTGTACAATGAAAGTGTTATGATAAGTAGCCTAACTTACAATGTTTTTATTCACATTAACTTTCAATGTTAAATTCACATTAAATATAAAGTCAGTCGTATTAAAAATATGTTGACGCCCATATCTGTTACTTAAGTAAACAGACAGGTTTTTATGTATAGTAGACTACATTATTAGGCTACTTTGACCATCGCCCACTATAGATCAACTAACATAATCTATAAAGGTGAGGATCGAGATATTTCATGATATAGTTAATGCGTTTGGGAATGTTTCGAATAAAAAAATAAATAAAATAAAATAAAACATGAGTGCTATTGTGGCTGCTGTGTGTCACATGACGACCCCGCCCCCACTCGTAAAAATAATGAGTGCATGACGCCCCTGCTGACAGTACAGATACATTAAATATTGTTGTTCAGTGTGAGAAAAAGGACGCAATATTGATGTGCGCATGCGCAGTAAACCCAGGTAGGACAATCTGACTGGTAGGATAAAATGTCAGGACACCGATTCTGTAATCAGCGGTAAATCAGATGGTAATCTCCATCAGTTACTACACAGAGCCGTTGTTCACTGACAAGCTGCGCAAAAAAATCGCGCGATTAAATGAATGTGGTTTTGCGCAGCTCATCAGTGAACAACGGCTCTGTGTAGTAACTGATGGAGATTACCATCTGATTTACCGCTGATTACAGAATCGGCTTTACTGACAAGATGCACATTAAATATCGCATGCGATTTATCGTGGAGCCCTAATTAACATGAACATATACATAAATAAAAATATAAACATACAGCATTTTATGGTGAACACAGTTGGCAGTAGGCTAAGCACACATGACACGCCATTCCCGCATCCGCGTCCGCTCACACCTCATGCTTGCAGCTGAATGCAAATGATCATAATTGATGGACAACTATGCTGGTGAAAAGACATCAGCAATCCGGTGCAAAGAAAAGAAAAAGATGAAGATGAAGCCCGTCACTTTCAGGTAAGCCTACATTCATAATCCTGTGAAACTTTTTTGGCTGTTGACGTTAACAATGTGTTAATGTCTAATACTTCACCACCACCAATGCATATATATTCTCTCTGAGTTTCCATGTTCCCTTACGAAAATTAGCCATGGTTTTACTACTAATAAAACCAAAAATCATGGTTCTTGTAGCCATGGTAACCAAAGAAGTATTAATAATATTTTCTGTAGTTATAAAAAAGACCTGAGCCAACAACAGCCTTTAAAATGACTTAAAATGCATTATATAAAAAATATGAGGCAATAATGACTGGTTAATTAATAATTATATGGTTTCATTGAATAACACTGTTAAAATAATGTAGGCTAATACAAAATAAACAATTTATGTGCATTACATATTATTACAAATGCCTGCAAAGGGAGCCAAAGGCCTGGTAATTGCGTACACTTACAGGACAATTAAGTCCTTGTTTAATATTGACCAAACATTCAAATATCCACTTAATCTTAAATTTTTGGCCACGCTTTTGTGATAGATGACACAGCCTCTATAATTTCTTCAAAAAAATCATGTGGACATCACAACCCTTACAAAAATTAACCATGGTTTTATCGTTGTAAAACTGCTTAATTTTCTTTTGCGTGATTTCTGAATGCTTATAAAATCAATTATACAACTGTATTAATAAAATCATAGCCATAGGTAACTGTCTAGAGCAGCAGTTGTAATTTGTAAATAATAAAATTTATTTATTTACTTTTATATTTTATTAAAGTTCTATTTTGACCCCTATAGTAGTTTATTTTTTTTTACTTCCATAATATTTGGGGGAGGGGGCACAACAATACAATTCTGCTTAGGGCACCCATTTGGCCAGCAGTGTCTGGCGGTTAAACCAGTGACTGTGGTTAAAAATCATCGCTAAGGCCCCTGCGCACCATGCAAGGGTACAGTAATGACACATGCTCTTTGTTTGGTTCTTACCTTAAAAATTAAATCCTTTTTGCCATACCTCAGCTCTTTCAGTTGGGCTTGGATTTTTTTGGACTGCAAAATGAAGATAAGAGAGAATGTATGTTAGCTTATTCAAATAGTAAAATTGGATTTAGATTGTGTAGCAGGCTTTTTGTGGCCATGCCGAAGTGTTCCTTTGTGAACGCTTGCTGGGCAAAGATCCAATTCAAAGGAGAGACCTTCACTGAACAAGAAAATATAAAACTCTTCCCTTCAGTGGACTGCAGGGACAACTCGATGACACAAACACATTAACACATCAACACCCAGGCATACATGCTTGCACAATAACACACCATGGTATGGTATTGTCTTGGCTTGCTGACTGTGGATTGCTGCCACAGTTGTAAACATTTACAGACACACACACACACACACATACACTCCTTTACTATATACTGTAGCCTCAGTGTCTTCAGTAATCTCTTAGTAACTGAAGTGTACAGCACCTCTACTCAAAACTAATGAGACTTCATTACTCTCTCCCCCTTAGAGAAGCAAAGTCACGTTGCCAATACACTTGCATTTATTTGTCTACCTTCCCAATTTTCTAGCTTGGAATGAGTAGAATATTGAGTTTATAATATCAAGTTGGTTGCACTTGAATCTAGCACCAACCTAGAAAATGTGTGTTTAAATATATACTGTTCCGGGTCTTCTTTTTTTTTTAAAGAAATTAATACATTTGATTCTGCAAGAATGCAATGAACTGTTTTAAAAGTGAGTTCTATATAAGTATAGATAATTATAATGTTACAAAAGACTTTTGCTGTTCTTTCGAATGTCCTATTCATCAAAGAATCTAAAAATGTTTTAATATTTTCATCATTGATAATAATGCTTATTGCGCACCAAATCAGCATATTATGAAAGATCATATGACACTGAAGACTGGAGTAATGACTACTGAAAATTCAACTTTGCCATCAGGAATAAATAGCTTTTTAAAATGTATTAAAAAAAGAAAACTGTCATTTTATATAATAATATTTCAGAATATTACTGTTTTTACTGTATTAATTAAATAAATGCAGCCTTGGCAAGCATAAGAGAATACTTTATTTACTTTGTTATTTTTCGAACGATTATTCGGGTATGATTTGCAATAAAAACCACTGTAGTCTTTCTACTTCAAAAGTTTGTTTAATTCAGGATGTTACTTTACTTGCTGTTTCTTCATAATTAATTGTAAAATTTACTAGCAATTTCTTCACCAAAGTGTGAGAGAAAACCTTTTGTCAATAATCATTCATCATAATTTTGTAATAAATAAATCCTAAAATAATATAATTATATATTTATAGAGCTTGCATTCAAAATCAAGCTCAAAAATCTGAGGGTGGCATGTGAATATGTGTGAATATGCATAACGCTTCTGCGAGGAGCAATATTATTTTTGGTTTGAATAGAAATGCTGCAGTATTTTCAACAGTGTTTGAGTGCACAACAGTCCACATAACATACCTCCTCTGCATGTATGTCGCAGAGCTTGTTTCCGGACAGAAGTTTGTTCTTCAGGCTTTTATTCTGCAAGACAGGAAAAGGCAATAAATAGAGATATACTGTACCATACCATACTTTGTAACATCAAGCTTGAAACAAGCCCCGACGTCTTGTTTTATCTAGGTAAATACACTCAATTTAATGGTACCCCTGTCCCTGCAGACAAAAGCAATGCTTCAAATGTTTCCAATGAGCTCATTTTGACAGTTCCCTCACAAGCTTATTGAAGCTCAAGGTGACCCAGGAGGA
Source organism: Sinocyclocheilus grahami (assembly GCF_001515645.1). Taxonomy (NCBI): domain Eukaryota; kingdom Metazoa; phylum Chordata; class Actinopteri; order Cypriniformes; family Cyprinidae; genus Sinocyclocheilus; species Sinocyclocheilus grahami. The sequence continues at coordinate 182,191 of NW_015505685.1, forward strand.
TATGCCTCATTTCTGTAATAACCTGCAGTGGATGTCTTTATGGAAATAGATGATGGTAGATTAAGAATCAATACAGAGATGATGGTGGTGCTGAGTTTAATCTAGTGCTTTTCTCTACCTCCTCTTTTTTCTTTCTCTCTGTTCGTGTTCTTTTGCTTTTATTTTTTCTCTCATTATCTCTCTCTCTGCCTCAATTTCTCACTTCCTTTGTCTATGTGTTGCTCTCAGATGCAAATGTAGCCTACACGCTTTTAGTGGCAATGTCACCCAGCTTCAGACCCACCAGGGTTTCACAGGACTTTTTGCTGATAATTGGGGGCCCAAAAATTACTTAATTTCCAGAGGCTTTTCTCTAAAATTGCGATGCTACTTGTGATGTTATTGGTGTTGGTTTGCAGTGAAAACCCAGCAACAATCATGCAAATAGTGTTAGTGACAATAGAAGTACAATTACCTGTAATTATTTTAGTGCATAATAACTGAATATGCAGTACGCATTCAAATGTTAAGACAGCAATGATGCAATAGCATATTTGTATTTAGCATAAACAAAACTAGAATGTGTCCACAGAGTGATGTTAACAAAACCTTTTCAATCATTAACACAAATGGACAATTAGGTTCTGAGACTTCTGGTAATAATTTTCTTGAGAGACAAAATTTACATATATGCAATATTTTTCTATGCATGTCATACATACAGTTGAGCATAAGAGACTTCTTTCAAAAATCTTACAGACCAATCTTACAGAACCCAAACTTTAGAACAGTATTGTACACACATATACAAACTTACTGACGTTAATGTTACTATCTAATGAAGTCAGTAAATGAGAAATGTCTTAGTTTTTCTGTGATATTTATGTGAAGATCAAGGGCACATTTCAAATAGCATTTTGATTGGCACTGCAGGAATGGGACACTTTTTATAAGGTCATTCCAAATGAACATGAGTAACTGGAGAGGACACAAAGAGACAATATTAGATGCTGAAGATTTATTTGTCTCAACAGTCTTAACCGCTAACATGAATTTTGCTGCTGTGCTGTAAAGGTCCCCCCCCCCATACTGTTTAAAAATTTAGTGGCAGTGACGTCTTTGTATAGAGTGCACACATGCGAGACAGAATGAGACACCCTTCAGAGTGTTGATTAGCTAACATTGCACTTTCCCCCCTCAAATTTGTATTTCTTGTCAGAAAAAATAGGAGCAGAGAAAACTGAGAAAATAGGAGCAAATTACACACTACCACAAATAAAATGGGGTCTGGTTGAATTTGCGTCAATTCATGTGATCACAAAATCCCAATAGTTCATTGCATTTGTCTAACTAAGTGCAGTTTTCATTGAATTGCACTAAATTACATAATTAATTCATGTGGGGAGCAAAAACTTTTAGGATTTTCACTTACTTTCACCAAGTGACGTTTGACAGAAAATGTCAAAACAACTAAAAATGGCAAAGCCATTATCTCAGCAGAACACTTGCTTTTCATACCATATGTTCGTTGCTTCCGTCATAAAATTAACACTGAAAGTTCAACAGGCTCTTTTCTACTTGTATTGTAATTACAACACCTGCTGTGTAACGAGTCACAGTGGCCCTCACCAACAAATTGACTTGGGAATATATAATAGCTGGTGGACCACAGAGGTGTTACATTAAAATGACTGTGAGAGAAAGAATAAGAACGGAGAAAGGAAGGGAGGGACGTTTTGAGAGCAAGTGAAAGAGTGTTTGAGGTAATGAAGCAGAATAGCATTGCAATACGATTCAATGAGGTGGAATTGGCTGAGTGTCAAATCCACACACTTGCATTTCTACCCCTCTCTGAAGAAGAATGAGTGCCCAAGTCTGTAAGAAAAATGGCAGCTGTCATTAAAAATGGCATGTGGCTGCCCTGCTAAAGACTGCAATGACACAAGGATCCACCCAAGCAGATAGGGCACAGTGCAGTCAAGACACTTCAAACAGCCATGAAAAAAATCTGATTTGAACAGTATAGCCTTAAAGGGAAGGTTCACCTAAAAATCAGACTTCTGTCATCATTTATTCAGCCTCATGTTGTTCCAAACCTGTATGACATTCTTTATTCTGTGGAACATAAAAGAAGGTACTTTGAAAAAAGTTGTTTTTAGTCCTTACAATGAAAGCCAGTGGCGTCCAGAGTTGTCATATAGGTTTAGATTAGGGTTGGGTACCGTTCACATTTGAACCGGTATGGTACCGGTATCGATACCTGAATTTCTGTGCCGGTACCAAACTGTACTTTTTTCCGGTACTTTACTCTCTGTGTAATTACAAAAACATTTATTTCAATGAAAAAATAAGTCCAAAAGTCTCAATTTCAACATTTTGAACAATAGGGCCCTACAAACCTTTTCTTTCTTTCTTTCTTCCCTCACGTCACAGGGTCTCTTTCTCTCTCTGTAGCGTATGCGCCCAGATGCATTCTCAGGTACCGAAATTTGGCACCGATTGATTTAATGTGAATCGGTACTCGATAGTACCGACGCAATTCGGTCAGTACCCTTAAAAGTACCGAGTTCGGGACCCAACCCTAGTTTAGATCAACATGAGGGTGAGTAAATGATGACCAAATTTCCATTTTTGGGTGAGCTATCATTTTAAATCTTGAATTTTATTTTCATTACCTATTTAGTGAAACTATGAAGCTAAATTGAGATATAAGCAAAATTCACTCAGCCACGGTAAGTGATATTACCTGACAAATTAAATAGTTATTATGCCGTCATCATTTACAACGTCAGTTGAACTAAGGGACAGTTTCCATTTTATGTTCCATTAAAAGTCATTCCACTGTAGATGTTACCTTGCATAACACTGCATATCACAGTAGTTAGAACATAAATCTCTTCTGAGAAAAAATATCATGCCATTTTAATATTTTTTTTACATTAATTTACGACCAGCCGTTGGCAAAAAGAAACTGCTGTGGCTGGTGATTGTTCTCTTCTTTGATGAATGAAAGCATTTAACATTGTTTTATTTTATTTCACATTTAATCTCACATATTCTGTAAATGCTACTATTAAAAATTAAGAAATTATATTTCTTTGATGTTCTGAGGAATTATTGCATATCCAGAATTAATACATTAATAATACTTCCTAAAACAAAAAAAACAGTACCTCTTGCTGAAGATCTTTGATGATTTTGGTCTTCTTTTCCATCTCCATCTTTAAGAACTTTATCTGCATGGAAAGGAGGGGGAGGGGCAATTTGCATATTAAAGCCCCAGCAGCATTTTGTACAGAAAAAGCATCATAAATTGTGCATGATGATCTGATTTAAGGAAGAATTATGTTCGCTGTAAAATATACACTATCATTCAAAAATTTGGGGTTGGCAAAATGTTAATGTTTTTGAAGTCTACAAAAATACAGTAAAAACAGTAATATTTGTGAAATATTATTACAAATTTAAAAAAGTGTTTTCAAACTTTTTCTGTTTTAATATATTCTACCCATCTTGATGGTCACAGCATCCTTCAGAAGTCATTCTAATATGCTAATTTCTTATTATTATCAATGCTGAAAACAGTTATGCCATTTAATATTTGTGTGGAAACGGTGATACTTTTTTTTTAGGATTCTTTGATTTGACAAGTTCAAAAGAATGAAACAATCAATTTAACGTATCCTTGCTGAATAAAAGTATTATTGACTTACTGACCCCAAACCTTTGCACAGTAATGTACAGTATGTACAAAAATATAAATGCGCAGCACAGTTATCTTTGTGATTTAATTTATTAAATTATTCTGAGCTGTATATATATTTTATTTATTTTATTTATTATTTGTTTGCAGGTTTGATTTGAGGATTTACAGATTGAAATAATAAAGAAAGAATGAAATTGACTAACAAGGTTAGATCAGATCTCACTGTACATTTGCTGTGTATAACTGCAATGTAAATTCATGAAAACCTCAATCATGTTTACCCTTGGTGAACTGAACTCAAATGAAAAGAGAACCTAGGGCTGGGCAAAAAATCGAACGCGATTTTCATGCGAATCTCGTCAGTAAAGCCGCTTCTGGTGATTAGTAGTAAATCTCCAGCACGTGCTTTCAGATGGAGTGGCATTTACTATACAGAGCCGTAGATCACTGACAAGCTACACAAAATCGCATTCAAAATCGAAGGCGATTTTTTTGCACAGCCCTAAGAGAACCATATAAAAATATTTCAACACAAGCCTATATGGAATACAAATGTGAAAGCGAAGGTTTCCCAAAACAATCCAGAGCGTGGTACAAACAACCAAAAAAGAATCAGAAGTGTTTACAGCCTTGAGGGTGAACCGCAACTCCAATCAAATAGAATGTTCCACTATTGCTCCTTATTCACCTAGCTCAGCCCTGAATGTCAAACTACCTCAACTCTCATTCTCTCTCTCCTGCCTTCAGCCATGGCAGACACTGTGGAAAAATAACAACACATCTAAATACTGAGGTCGAGCAGCTGTACACAGTTCCAGACAATACAGCAGCAGTGTACCTGTGGGTGTGTTCATTCCGATTAGCACTTTAATTGAATTCAGTCCACAAGCTCACGTATTGATATACTGCAGTCAATGCATAGATATTTTTTTAAATCTTGGTTTTTGTTTCTCATTTCCAGTTTTCACGCAGCTTTGTTTGCGAACTATATGCAATCTGAGTATAAAGTAAGGGAATGTCTTGACTAAACATGTTTTGATTTGTCAAATTATTCAAAGGCTTTATATCAAATTCAGGTTCACGAGTAGTTTCATTCGAGTTTCTAAATGAATCTTAAATGGCAGTTCTCCCAAAAATTTTAATTTAATTCGTAATTTTCGTCGTAATTTACTCAGTCTCATCCTTTCCAAACCTGTATGACTTTCTTTCTTCTGTGGAATAAAAAAAAAGGTATTTTGAAGAATGTTGGTAAACAAACAATTTTAGTTACCATTGACTTCCACTGTATTGACAAAAAATATCTTATTTTATGTTCTCTTTCATAGGTTCACGCAACGCTGTGTAGCTATGACGCAATGGGAAGGCATGCGCGCTGCATCCTTCTTTGGGCTCAGGACAGGTTTCTTTCGCTGAGAGCGGTTCACGTCCCCAGGGCTCTGAACCTTGCAGCGGACTTTCTATTGAAGCAGAAACTCAGGTCGAGGGAATGGATGGTGAGCCACCAGACAGTGGCTCAGATCTGGGATCTTTTCGGCAGGGTGGAGGTAGATCTCTTCTCATCGCAGGAATTGACCCAGTGTCCCCTTTGGTTCTCCCTATGTCACCTGGCACAAAGATGCTTTTGCTCACTCACAGATCTGAGGCTGTACGCATTTCCTCCAATCAAGCCGGTTCTGGCGGTCTTGTGCAGATTGAGGGAGTGCAGAATCTGCCTCCTGTTGATAGCCCCGTCCCAGATGTGGTTCTCAGAGCTAGTCTCCCTTCTAGAGCACACCCCATGGGAGATTCCAGTCAGAAAGACCTGCTGTCTCAACTACAGGGCAGGATCTGGCATCCTCAGCCCGAGATTTGGAGGCTATGGGTGTGGCCGATCAAGGGCGATCAGCTGTGACCTCTGGTCTTCCTGTGGTCATTCAGGAAACCACTGATAATGGTAGTAGACACTGATGGCGCCGCAAATGGCAGCCAGGACGCTGAGCTCCGTGATTCTTCTATTGTTTTTGTTTGTTTGTTCTGTGTTTTGTCATTCTTCTTCTATAAGTTTTACCAGAGACGAACTCCTTAACATTAAGCAGCACACCCCAGACAATATTTTTCAGTTTTTTGATTATTCGGACGTTTTGTTGGACATTCTAGTCGGAGGTACAGCGGTGTTGTTCAAACGCGCGTGCAGACGCAGAAGAGGGAAACGCACCGGCGCCCTGGTGAAGCTCCGTGCGTGGGGCATTCGGACTGCGCTCCCAAGCATTCATCTCGCGAATGTCCGTTCCCTTCCTAACAAAACGGATGAACTTCTTCTCCTCACCCGCACATCATAAACTGTAAACCTTTCTACTCGACTCGGGAGTTTTCCTCTTTCATTCTTGTGAATGTGTAAGTGCCTCCGGACGCGTGCGTGAGCGCCGCGATGCAACAGCTGGCCGAACAAATAACTGAAATGGAGCAAAGGAACCCAGACTCTATTTTAATCATTCTTGGAGATTTTAACAAATCAAATCTCTCCCGTGAACTGCCAAAATACAAGCAGCACATTACGTGTCCCACCAGAGACAGCACTATTTTGGATCACTGTTACACAGCAATAAAGAATGCATATCACTCTGTTCCACGAGCAGCTTTGGGGCTCTCTGATCACTGTTACACAGCAATAAAGAATGCATATCACTCTGTTCCACGAGCAGCTTTGGGGCTCTCTGATCACTGTTT
>NW_015505685.1:189845-213591 GCF_001515645.1 Sinocyclocheilus grahami
TCTTGGAGATTTTAACAAATCAAATCTCTCCCGTGAACTGCCAAAATACAAGCAGCACATTACGTGTCCCACCAGAGACAGCACTATTTTGGATCACTGTTACACAGCAATAAAGAATGCATATCACTCTGTTCCACGAGCAGCTTTGGGGCTCTCTGATCACTGTTACACAGCAATAAAGAATGCATATCACTCTGTTCCACGAGCAGCTTTGGGGCTCTCTGATCACTGTTACACAGCAATAAAGAATGCATATCACTCTGTTCCACGAGCAGCTTTGGGGATCTCTGATCACTGTTTGGTTCATCTTATACCGACTTACAGGCAGAAACTGAAATCAGCTAAACCTGTATTAAGGACTGTTAAAAGATGGACTAATGAAGCAGAGCAGGATTTACAAGCTTGTTTTGACCTCACTGATTGGAGCGTCTTTGAAGCTGCAACCACCGATCTGGACGAGCTCACATAGACTGTAACTTCATATGCCAGTTTCTGTGAAGATATGTGCATTCCTACCAGGACATTCTTATCATTTAATAATGATAAACCGTGGTTTACTGGGAAACTCAAACAGCTTTGTCACGCCAAAGAGGATGCTTACAGAAGTGGGGATAAAATATTGTATAACCAGGCCAGGTACAGACTAACAAAGGAGATCAGAGTGGCTAAAAAAACTACTCAGAAAAGCTGAAAAAAAGAGCTTTCAGCAAATGATCCAGCGTCAGTATGGACTGGTCTGCAGGCCCAGATGGTGTTTCACCTACCTGTTTAAAAGTCTGTGCTGACCAACTGGCCCCCATCTTCACACAGATATTCAACAGATCATTGGAGCTGTGTGAAGTTCCCTGCTGCTTCAAACGCTCCACCATCATTCCGGTCCCCAAAAAGCCCAAAATCACTGGACTTAACGACTACAGACCTGTCGCTCTCACATCTGTGGTCATGAAGTCACTTGAGAGACTGGTCCTGGCCTATCTGAAGGACATCACTAGACCCTTGCTGGATCCTCTTCAGTTTGCCTACAGAGCAAACAGGTCTGTGGATGATGCAGTCAACATGGGACTGCATTGCATCCTGCAACACCTCGACAGACCTGGGAATTACGCAAGGATCCTATTTGTGGACTTCAGTTCGGCCTTCAATACCATCATGCCTGACCTTCTCTCAGACAAACTCACCCAGCTCTCCGTGCCCACCTCCATCTGTCAGTGGATCACCAGCTTCCTGACAGACAAGAACAATGAATTGGCGTGATTCCATTTGGGCTTCAGACAATCGGCACACCCAAGGGGCATTCTCATTGCGTCACAGCTACGCAGCGTCTCGTTCCCTATTCAGAGAACATGGGTTACGCGAGTAACCCGACACATTTCTGATTATGTTTTAATTTTTGAGTTAATTATTCCTTTGAGGAGCTATTTATAAGATAAATTGAAGAATGTTTCAATGTTTTTGTCCACATAATGGAAGTCAGGGGGGTCCAAAAACAGCACTGGACCAATCATATGGACCAAAAAATACTACAACATTTTTCAAAATGTGTTTTGCAGAAGAAAGTCAATGACATGAAGCCTCATGAACATGAAACATGATTTTTCATTTTTAAGAAGAACTGTTCCTTTAAGAAGATAACAGAAGATTTGAACATGCAGTTTTAAAAAGCTGATATGGACTTTGTTCATCTTACCAAAACAGTTTGGTCTCAGGAAAATCATAACGGCTCAACATAATAATTAGATAATATAAAGTTTGTCATAAAAAGACACTTGCAGGCAAACAAAAGGTCACAGATCAATGGGCCGTTTCAACAGCAGCGTAAAATGTTAACATTTCCCGGACTGAACGGTCACATTCTTGCAGCTTGTGAATATATCTGGGGTTGTGAATCGGCTTTGCTATCTGTAATTGTCAATTGGTGGTGAACTGTTGGTAGAATGGCCAGAGCTCATTCTCAGTGATTCATTCTCATTCCGAACACGAGCCCATGTGCCTCTATCCTCTGCAGTACTGCACGCAGCCACACACAGAGATGAAACAAGAAAAGTTGCATGCAGATAAGTGTGTATCTCCTCCAGAGTTAGCAAGGTGCTTCCTACAGTTTTCCATAATTACTGTAACATAACACTTCCAGACCAAAAGGTATATGCCTAAAATAGAAGAGTCTCTCTCTGGCCGCTCCATGTCATCGCACTGACTTTAATGGGGATTCCAGTGTTTTCCTGGTAATTACAATAGACAGGTATGTAAAGAGGGTGCTGTGGTGACACAGTAGAATAAATGAAACATTCAAAATGGAGAAGTCATGATATTTAGTCCAAACATGCTTTAATGCAGCATTAAAAAATAAATAAATAAAACTTACTGACCTATGGTATGATTTCAAAGAAAAATCGGTAGCAATTTATTTTACAGTACGTTTACTTCCCTGGTACATACATGGCAAATATCTTGTACCTACAGGCAATTGAGTGGTAACACAAGGCACTTACCTGAAGTGTATGTTCATGGTAACAAAAAGAAACACGCCTGTACTTAACAGTCATAGATGCATGGTAAATATTTTGTACATACAGACAAGTGTGGGTACTTACAGGTAGTGCCCGTACATGGTAAATAATTAGATACTTTACTGTACTTACTAATGTATATACATGGTAAATATGTAGTACTTACAGACAAGTGGGTACAATCAGGCATGTCCTTACAGTAGGGCTGTAGTACTCAGTCCAGACATTTTTCTATGGTCTCGGACTTGTCTCGGACTCGTTGGTGTTTGCACTCGGACTTGTCTCGGACTTGGTCATTGGACTCGCCAAATGTTCTCGTTGGTCTCGACCGAGTCCAGCAATATGCTTTGTTTCTCCTTCAAAACAAAACCACATTTGCATGTCGCGCCTGAAAACGCGTGGAAAACGCTAGGCACGCCGCTTTCTCCTTCTTTCCAAAGCACTCTGTAGCCTGCGCTCTATGCTTGCGCTCCCGTGTCGTCTGCCGTTGCTAAGCAACCATGACCTGCGCTCTCCATGAAGACGCGGAAGTTTCAGCAAAGGATAAATGGATTTCCAGCACTAAAAATCCTTTGCAGTAGCTCTGCTACTAAATTTATTTTAGCTCTGTCTTGACTTGGACTCGAAATTTTGGACTTGGACTTTACTTGGACTTGACAAAGCTGGACTTGACTACAGCTCCTCCTTACAGTATCCGTACATGGTAACTAATAAGACACATAACTGTACATTCTAATGATATGTACATGGTAAATCTGTAGCACCTATGGAAAAATGGTATTATGTGTTAACAAACAAGACACATACTGTACTTGCTATATACAGTACGCTTGGTAAGTTCTAACCTTACCTAATAAAAAGAGGACTATTTTTCAATTGCTTGTGTAGGACTGTTAATGCTAAATTGCTCTCCACAACAGTGCTTTCAAAGTTTGAAGAACTGGTAATTCCTGTGTAATGTTTATGTAAAATTGTGCACTTTATTTTACAGTCCTATTTCCATATACTTCCTATGTACGTACTGGTGTATGTACCTATTAGTTAATGTACAGAGTAAGTTATGCGGTACTCAAGTTGGGGGGTATAAACATGGACCAAGGTACTTATTGAGTAATTGATGGTAGGTGCCATTGCAGTTTGGAACTTGGTTGGGAACACGGCAGTAAAAGTGCAGCACTGCATAGTGTTAATACTTAGCAGGCACAGTCCTTTTAAATAGGGATTTAGACACATGACAATCAGGAGTTGCAAGTGCAAATATGAGTCTGGTAGCTACTGTATAATTCCAAAATAAAATCTGTCTACACACATAATTATTAGGAATGCACGTCATCAAAAATCCCTATTGGACCAATTAGTTAAGAGAATCAGTGTCGTTAAAGATAAGGCAAGTTAACTGTAATGGCACTTACCATCAATTATTCAATGAGTACCTTGATCCATGTTTATATCCCCCAACTTGAGTACTGCATAACTTATTCTGTACATTAACTAATAGGTACATACACCGGTACGTACTAGAGCTGTAGTCAAGTCCAGCTTTGTCGAGTCCAAGACAAGTCCAAGACCAGGACTTGTCGAGACCGAGTCAAGACCAAGTCAAAAGAGGTTCGAGTCCAAGTCCAAAAGTTTCGAGTCCAAGTCAAGACAGAGTCCAAATGAGAGAAAAAAAGTATCCTCTTCAAGACCACATACTTAACTATTGATAATGTATGTGATGCGAGAGACAGCATATCTCCTATTCTAAGAAAATAATTTTACATTATTATTTGTAATGATCAAAAAGCATGTGCAAAGTAACAACTCTGTAGGACAGGGGTCTCCTAACTAGATCCTGGAGGGCCAATGCCCTGCAGAGTTTAGCTCCAACTGGCCTTAACACACCTATCCTATTATAGCAGACATATCCACTGATTTGCATTGATTTTGCCTTTCTAATAGTCCTGCACGATATGAGGAAATTCTGCTATGTGTGATAACAGTGGAGTTTTTTTTTTGCAATGATGATTCCTTGTGATAAATAAATGAATAATTAACTGTGCAAATTAGGGCCAACAAATAAAACAAAATGATTTTTTTTTGTTTTTACAGCGGCGAGCATTACAACCAATAACATACGATTCCATTGAGTTTATTAATGCAATGGCCAATCAAAGGCATTCAGATAAGTCATCGCTGAAACGCCAGAGTTTTGTTGAGTGCTGAATTCTGCACTCTGGCGCCTAAATCCACCAACTCTGCTATTTCATAGCACGTTTCGGTGCCCATTGCTAAATAACATGTTCATACTGCAATGACAATGAAAATACGATTAATCTTTCATCGCTATTTCTAACCTCAAAAAAAGAGTCGGTAACACTTTACAATAAGGTGTCATTTGTTAACATTAGTTAATGTATTAACTAACATGCGCCTAGCGTTTTCCACGCGTTTTCAGGCGCGACATGCAAATGTGGTTTTGTTTTGAAGGAGAAAAAAAGCATATTGCTGGACCGAGACCGGACTCGAGTACTACAGCCCTAGTACGTACATAGTAAGTATATGGAAATAGGACTGTAAAATAAAGTGCACCATTTTACATAAACATTAGGAATTACCAGTTCTTCAAACTTTGTTAAACTTTACCATGTATAGACCATTAGTAAGTATAATAATGTGTCTTATTAGTTACCATATACTGACACTACCTGCTAGTGACCATTATTACTCACACTTGTTGGTAAGTACTACATATTTACCACGTACAGTATGTGTCTTGTTTGTTACCACATAATACCACATTTTTCCATAGGTGCTACAAATTTACCATGTACATACCATTAGTATGTACAGTAATGTGTCTTATTAGTTACCATATACGAATACTGTAAGGATGTGCCTGTTTGTACCCACTTTTCCATAAATACTACATATTTACCATGTATATACATTAGTAAGTACAGTAAAGTATCTAATTAGTTACCATGTACAGGCACTACCTGTAAGTACCCACACTTGTCTGTATGTACAAAATAATTACCATGCATGTACGATTGTTAAGTACAGGCGTGTTTCTTTTTGTTACCATGTACATACACTTCAGGTAAGTACCTTGTGTTACCACTCATTTGCCTGTAGGTACAAGATATTTGCCATGTATGTACCAGGGAAGTACACGTACTATAAAATAAAGTGCTACCGAAAAATCTTTTTTTATGTTTTCTCATTAGTCATTCTAGTTTTAAAGGGCAACACTTTTTTGTTGTTTTGTTTCTATTTAACCCCCCCACCCCCACCCCCCCATTTTAAGGGTGTTGAAATATTAATTTGCCAGTATTCCTATATATTGGTCTTGTCAAGAGCCCAGACCTTTTAGTTTCTTCTTTATAATAAATTTACACTTAGTACTTGTACAAGTTTTAAGAAAATCACACTTAAAAAATATATTTTAACAACTTTCATGTACAAATTTTAATGTTTTAAAATAGGGTATAGAAGTTTCCTTTTCTTTGAAGATTTCAAGCAGTCAAAAGTGCCCCATTCACTCTTAAAAATAATGGTTATTTAATGGCATTGATGGTTGCAGGAAAAACCTTTAACATTCATGGATGAAACTTTCCATTACACAAAAGATTCTTTACAGTGGAAAAATATTCTTTAGATTTTCAGAAAGCTCCTTTTAAGAACAGTTTGCTGAAAAGTTATTTGGGGAACCTAAAATGGTTCTTCTGTGGCACCACTGTGAAAACCCCCTGTTGAACCTTTACTTTTGAGAGTGTAGAGTCACCCATGGACAAATAAAACCAATGATTGTTTTGTGAGTAAATGCGTGAGTAGCAAAATACTATAGGCCATTATCATTAGTATTTTGAGACAGTCCCCAAAGGCCAAGTTTATGTGGGTAGTAGTTTGTGTGGACTATATTTATACAGTTTAACACATCAGTGTAAAGGGTCTCACGGTGGCCTGCTGTTTCTCTGCACGTTCAGCTGCATCATCTAGTTGTTTCTGCAGAGCTGCCTGGAGTGACTTCATCTCATCCCTGTGAATGAGAGAGAGAGAGAGAGAAGAGAGGAAGAGAGAGAGACAAATGGAAAACAGTGAATAAGAGTGCACAGGGGAATAGTGATCGCAATGGCCACTCCAAGGGCTTACTTTTATCTTATATGTCTTATACACACATTCTAAAGCACATTTAATGCCATTTCTGAACATGAGCACAACAAAAATTCATCAGACAAAAAGGATTACAAATCACTGAACAATATCTATAAATAAAGGCCAATGACAAATATGTAAATTAATACACCCTTTCATATTATGCAGGGTTTGCCCACAAACTGTATACTCGCTATTTTGTTCTTTAGAATGAGTAATGATTGAAGACTAAAATCTAACCAGCTGCACTATGCTGTTCAAAACTAAAATTCACTACATATCTATGTTTTATTCCATTAGAACTGTTTAGACAGTTTACTATAATCTTGGAGTTGTTTATAGACAACAAGCAAAAACAAGCAAAATTGTATTTGGTCATTCAAACATTCTTGGAAGAAACAGACTAATTGAACTAATAACTGGAGATAAATAAGCAAGGATGAGGGGGCAAGCTTGTTATTAACTAACTTTTTGTCCCTATGGTGAAAACTCACCAAACTTTGCATGCATGCGGGGTCTGTCACTAATTGCATTTAATAATTTTAGGATGGATGGGATGTATGGTTGCCTAGCAACTAGTGGAAAAAATTGCAATATTCATAACATCAGCCCCACTACACTGTTTAAGCTCAAGACTTAATATTTCACATGAGAGTCACTCTCCTTATAGGAAACAAATCTGCCTCAAGGACCACCAAGTTCCACAATTAAGACATCTTTTTTTCAGTATTTGACATTTCAGGCAAAACCAGAGGCTAAATACTCCTTGAGAACTGCTCATCCAATTTATCAAATTTTGACATGTCATCTTTGGAAATGGCTTTCATATGTTTACACAATTTAAACAGATTGGCGTTGATGGATCAAAAAATCAAAATGGAAGATTGTCAGTGTAACTCCATCTTCACAAAAGGCCATTGAGGGTGCATAGCAGCCACAAGGGCTGTACTCATAAGGACCATTTGAATCATTAAATGACAAAAAGGTCACCCTAAACAAATTTCACAGACACAGACGTGTGAAGGTCAGATAACTGCAAGCCCGCAGTGCAAAAGTGCACCATTTGGGTCAAGGCCCTTTCTATTTCATCATCTTTTTATGATGTCTTTTTATGCCAGCTGGATTCTATTAATTGCTGCTTGCAGCCTCATTTTAAAGTTTATTTTTAGTTTAATGGGACATAATAGCCATACTTATTATTGCTTGTTAAATGACTTAATATCAGCATGAGAATTATAAAATAAATATTCTGATATAAAGTTGGACCCAGATGTCTAAGACTACCAGTGCTTTTATTTTTAATGAAAAGCAGAATTTAAATTAACAGAATTGAGTCCTTGTGTTTCAAAGGACTCGTACACAAGTTCACATCGCAAGTTCTGTGCTCTTCCAGGTGAGCTACCGAGCACGTTTACTACATCCAAAAAGCCATACGGAGCTGGTCATGTCATGCAAATGTCAAAATGTCTTAATTTACAAATCATGCACTATGGTAAAAGTGTTTTGAGGTCATGTTTTGAGGTCAAGTAGGAACTGCTGTAAAATAAGTCTTTATTTGTTAATAACCTGCCCCTGTATTTACAATTTGTGTGAAAAGGAATAATCATCGTCATTTTACTGTTCATTTTAGCCGGACAGTCCAGTTATTTGAATGTATAGGCACGATTTTCCATAAAGCTGGAAATATATCTTATTCATTCAAAATTCTAAAACTTTGTTTATTTGCAAGTTTATATTAGATTTTGAATCCCAGATTTTCAGTGTGGTCTCAGATTTTTGGACCTCACTTTATCTATGCTGCACTAAGCCTCAGAGAAACATCACCGTGTGCCGACTTGCAGGCGAAATACAGCATCCATTGTCATTCTTCTGACTTGTGTAATCACAAATGTCCATGGGATAGTCTGCCCATTTCTTTTTCTACCAGGTGCTTATATTGTCATTTTAATCAAGAGAGTGAAGGTCAGAAACTTCAGCACATCTGCCCTGAATTTCAATATCTGTCTGCTGTTGATTGGGGTTAAAAATAGAAGCCATTACACACACCTGACACTGGGGGAAATTGAATTCTGTCACTAACTCTCCACAGCCAACATGGTTGAACCTTGATGGATCCAGTCTGTTGCCATGATGCCACCACAAGTGTTCTGGAGTGTTCTGTACTTTTCTATCACTGAAAACCCATGACAATTTAATCTGATTTAAACCGAGATGGTCATAAAAGCTGTGTTAAAGAACCCTGTTGCTCTTGAAACTGGGAAACAACAGTCGCCGAGAGAGCCTTAGATGTATACGACAAATGGCAGAGCATCTGTCTACAGCTGTACGCATGTAAACAGTTGCTAACAGTCTCTAATTACTGATGTTGGTGTGTGAGAAGGAGTAATTCACTAAAGAGTCTCTCAGAGCACTTTTTCCTTCACAGTTCATTTCATCTAAAGTTGACTGAAACACCACATGGGCTGAGATACTTGTTGTCAAACTTTTTTGTCGTTGTTGTTGTTTTCTGGTGCTGCTCATTTGAAAATGACAAAAAAATAAATAATACATTTAAAATAAATCAATAAAATTAGGACTCAAGGTTGCTCATTTACACCACCATTTGAAAGTTTAGGGTTAGTACAATTTTTTTAAAGGAAATGTTACAAAAGATTTATATTTCAAATAAATATTGTTTCAAAAAAATGTTCTTTTGAACTTTCAAAATTTCCAGTAACAAAGTTTCCACACATATATTAATCAGTACTGTTTATTATATTGCATCAGATTTCTTTTTGAGCGCGTTTTGCAACGTTGAACATTATAACCAATCACACACGTTTCTGTTGAGCTTTTGAATGCAATATCCAATCAGAGGCATTTTAATACGTCACTGCAGAGAACTACGGAGTTGTTCAGATCATTCTCTTATTCACAAATTTCTGAATCTGTACTCATGAATTCTCTCATCAGCATAAACAGAAAACGTCAGAAAAGAGATTGATTGTGCAATGTTGACAGCTTCAGTGATTATAACAGGAGTTTTTGCATTACTCACATCAGACTGAAGTCATGGACCGCATCAGTGTTCTTTGCTCGATTTCTATATATAGCCTAATCTATTCCAAGTTTGAATAACCGTTTTGTTTTTCATGCTACTAAAATAATAACGAATGTGAAGTCTTGATTGTCTAATCTCTAAAAAGTAATT
Source organism: Sinocyclocheilus grahami (assembly GCF_001515645.1). NCBI lineage: Eukaryota > Metazoa > Chordata > Actinopteri > Cypriniformes > Cyprinidae > Sinocyclocheilus > Sinocyclocheilus grahami. The sequence goes on from NW_015505685.1 coordinate 199,680, forward strand.
CATAAATGGTTAATGCTTTCCCCCTTTCTATTAGGCCAAATCGACATTAATGATCATTATTACAATATCAAGAGCAATAATTAGCAATAATGATTTCTTTTCATGATATTGCAGCTTCACCCTCTAATGAGTTCCTGTTTTTTTTATTAGTATTGTTTATTTATAGGCTATTTACATTATGCAATTTTTGTGTAGATATGTGTACATGGGCAGCATTATATAGTCTGTGTGAATAAACCTAAATGCCATGTCAGATGCAGCTACTGCTACACCTTTGCAGTGTAAAGATGGCTTTTGTTGATGTTGAAAAAAATGAGATTGGTAACAGTCTATACTATTGTGATTGATTGAAGTAACTGGTTAAAAAAAAGAAGGAAAGAAGGAAAGAAAAGAGATACATTTAATAGCATAGTTATAAAATTGCCTGTAGTAAAAAAATGTAAATCAAGGCAAATAGTAACCCCTTTATTTAAAAGTTCATTCTGACACTGATTATATATATAAATATGAATGAATAATCCAAAGTAACTAGTAACTCACTACTTGAGTAGATTTTTCATTGGATACTATAAGTATAATTAAAGTTATACTTAAAAAAAAAAAAAAAAAAACCTTACCAACCACAAAAGTTTAAATGGTAGTGTACATGGTAATAAAATGCTATTTTAAATATTTATATTCTATTAGATTTGCCTGCCTGATTTCCTAGTTAGCCTCATTGGTTACTCTCATTAATCATTCTGTTCAGCTGTTGCTGTTCAGTTCCCTCATTTACTCTGTGCCTTTATGCTTCCTGTCTGGTAATAATAAAAAAAATTGTCTAAATATGCCTGCTTCAGTTTGCTGGTGATACTTCTAAATCTCAATCTTTCTAAGAATTGCAGCTTTATAAGTAAGTCATTCGTATTATGGCTCAGATCAATGGCTGAGTTAATGATACAGTGGGAGATGCTTCGGGAGGACCTGCAGAGAGAGATCAAAAAATTGTCCAGTGGAGAAAAAAAAGGGCTTTACCTTTGCTTGTGACTGAGCTTCAGTATCCTCTGAACATCCTTCTTGGGCACAGCATCATCATTCTTAAGAGACTGTAGGGAAACAGAATGGTTGTGATTTATGCTTTATAATATTGTATATTTGCGTGTGAGTGTTTGAGCTGTTTATTTTTTGATTCGAAATAGCAGATGAAGCTGATACTCTCAGATCTGTTCATCTGCAAAGCTATGACCACCTTCTACAATGCTGATTTTTACAGTAAGCCGGAAACGACCAGTAAAGTCTTGAGAATGGTGCTTTGGTGGGGCAGTTCCAAATAATCTGTTTCCCTCCTTAGAGAAACATCAGAGAGATCAGAGAGAGGAAATCTGACTAATTCTCATTATAGCCTCATTTCCATTTTCTTCAATCAGCATAAGCCATTAATAATGGAATGTAAAACCTTGAAAGAAAAATATATTAAACCTTTCTCACTCAGATAATTTCTAGAATTGTACATCGAATAATTCTGATGTTTAGGAGCATTAAAATATGTACTTTTTTATCACTGTGATAAAAAAAATGGGAAGTCATGGGCTCTGTTGGGTTGTAACATATTATATGTACTCTGGATTTCATAATCATTTATTAGATACATTCAAATATATTACTGAATGTATATAAAGATCAGGGCTTGTCACACCCCGCTGGGTTAAAATTTATTTCAGTACTCTCCTTTAGACATTCTACGAAGTAATTTTGCAACCTCATGTTAACTAACTCCCATTCATTTGCAACTGCTTGTCAACTAACTCTCGTTAGAGTCATAGTAGACTGTTAGGTTATGGTTATTAGAATAAGTAGACATGTACTTGCAAAGTTACTTATAGTCAGTAGAATGTCTTTTGGGGGACAATCAAAATAAAGTGTCAGCAGATATTAAGCAGACAGATTACTAATACGCTGATGACTGGTAGTTGACATGTATGTGCAAAGTTACGTATAGTTAGTAGAATGTCTAAAGTGTCACCTTGCGCTTAACCCATAGGTTATCGTCATTCTAAACCCTGCATTTAAGGGCGCAGTATGTAATATTGACAGCTAGTGGCTGAAATGGGTGCTGCAGTTCAAATTCAAAATATTGGAGAGCGTTGTTTCTCATGCCCCCTCCTCAGACTCATTGCTCACATGGGTTGCCAGACTGAGGACATGCAACAGCAGGGGTGTCCAAACTCTGTCTTTCTAGCCCTCTTGAAATCGGAGAAGTGAGGTTTACCTGCACAGCTCTTACTAGCTGGCCTCTGTTACAATGGCAACCTTGGGTGTTGAAATACTATTGGGTAAATTGGCAGTGGGCAGAATCACACAGACCAAAATAAAAACAGACATTCCGACATGGAACGCACATTGGCTGACTGTTGCATTGTTTTTCGGAGAAACAAATATGTGAACCTAGCATATTTCTAAAATATCTGCAAACATATTATTGTATGCTTTAGTACAGTCAAAAATGTACATATAGCACCTTTAACCGCAGGTTTCACATTTGTGATTTAGAAGCGGTTTTAGCACACCTTTTTACCCAGGGTTAAGAAACACTGCTCCGGAGCAGGGTTACCTATGCTTTTGAGGTGTTACCACCTAGTGTTAATTTAGTTAACGAAATCTATGATGTAAAATGTTCGTCAACGAAGTTCTTTCCCCTGAAGAAAACGAGATGGATCGGGCAAGGAACGGGCCGATGGTGAGGAGTCGGGTTGGTGGAGGGATTCTGAAAAACTGCAGAGAGAATGAAGGTAAGGTGGTTTAGCTATTTATAGAGGTTCTCTCTCGAGCTGATAGGATAGGCGATATAATTGCTGACGATAAATTGGCCGGGTTAATTAGCTGAATGTGCTTCTCCCGAACTTTGTTAATAAAACATCATACTAGTAATAAAACATCATACTAGAGTGTATATCTAAAGTATAGGGTGTTTATTTCGCCTCTAATTGATATCCTGTTATAAATCTGTACACTGAGGTCAAATAAACCATGTATGAGTTGATATTCTATTGATTTGTGCTTATTGGTGAAAGAGCAACTTCTGATGAAATGTAAAAATAAATTTCCCAAATGACAACAATCATTGTAATTAAAAATGAACAAAATAATATTTTTTATAATTTTACTATTATACTGTAATGATGCAAATATGACGAAAATGTGTACGTTTCCACTGACTAAAATGCTCGGACATTTAGTCGACTACAACTTGACTAAAACTAAAACAGGACAAGTTGACTAAATATGATAAAAACTAAAAGTTAAATTTTACACAGGATTAAGACTAAATTAAAAATAGCTGACAAAATGAACACTATTATCACCGCATTATGGTGCTAAACAGGTACAATGTGAAATGATGCTGTGTTAGAATGTTACAGCTAGATGCTTAGCAACAGACGAGCAGTCGTGTATCTCATATTCACATTCTTTTGGACAGCCGCTGAAACACAGCTCATTGTATAAAAAATGATTCAACATTTAAGGGGGAAAACATTCAATGGTGAAGGAAAATATGTGAATTGCAGTGAAGAAGTGATATTACCTTTATACTGAGAAAAGTCTGAAAATATAGATGATAATAAAGTCGGCAATATAGCCTAAGAGCAGTGTTAGAGCCTTCATGTAAGCAGGTTGGGTGTTGCGTTCATCCAATCAATGAAAATGACACCACAAATATGCAAACACGAAAGTAAACTCAGCATTTAGGAATGTACAGTGTGGAACATCAGATTGTGAATACCCAGGATTAATTGCTAACTCCATGTAAATTATGAAAAGTGTGAAACATGAAACAAGATGACCCAGGATTCCCTTTACCTGGTGTTTAGAATGGCCCAGGGTTAACTATTTGCAGTGTGAAAAACCCCTATTGTAATCTTCTAGAAACATAATTACATTACAGAATTTTAGAAATGTAGCAGCACTTAAAACAACAGAGCTTGATTTGCCTTCAGGACACTTTCTGATGTAACACGTAGGGGAGAGCGGGGCACAAAGTAACACTTTTTGACTTTCTCAAATTGTGTAAATCCACATGGGGTTCGGAGTATAATTTTTTTATCCACAGTAATTTCACACTTGTCTAGTACAAATATGTCACTTTGTTTCAGTACAGTGTATACGTTTTTCTTTATTTACCCTCAAAAATTGGAAGTGAAATGTGACAACATGCCCCGTAGGTGGGGTACATTGTAACATCTGAGGGGCACGTTGTAACATGACCATATAACAACTTAAAATGCGATCTGATCGAATGAAAAAAATATACAAGACAAACTAAAATACTTTGTCAATAAAATATTTATTTCAAACAAAAATAATGCCGTTTTTTAAGAATTAAAAATAATCCGATTTTGGAGTTTGACAATGAACACATTGCAATCATGCTTGAGACGGCCCATATAAACAAGCCAAAATGCTTTACGTGTCTTGAAATAATAATTTCTTAACATTAAACATTGACTGTCAGTCTTTATTCACCTGTTTCTCGTCGTTTATCATTCAAATGTATTCAAGTAAATAGTGTGAATTACATCACTAATGTCATAGAACAGCACGGCAGGGCACATTGTAACGCAGTGTTACAACATACCCCATCTAAGCAATTGGAATTTAAAACTGCTTACTGTCTTCTGATAGTTAGCGAAGCATAAAAAAATAATTTAAACTGATAAATAACAGATTGGAGATTAAAATAATAGCAGATTTGTCTAATTTTAAATGAGTAATAAAAACTGAGATGAAAAATTTATTTAAGCCAGAAATATAATTTTACTATGGTAAAATAAAACTGAGATGAAAAATGTATTTAAGCCAGAAATATAATTTTACTATGGTAAAATAAATGTTCAGCGATATCTTGAAAAGACTTTTGAATTTTGGCACACTTTTTTTCTCTATATAATTTCGATATAGTAACTAGTAAATGGTGTAAATTTGGTTATGCTAGCATGTGTGGAAATATTTAAACCACGTGTGTTACAATTTAACCCGCGTTACTTTGTGCCCCGCGCTCCCCTATTGGCCATTACTGTTGCTTTGTCGCTTTCCCGCTTAGACTACTCTGTGTTTCCAGTGAATAACAGCAGTAAAGCTTTGTCAGGGGAAGACCATCTGTGCAGCTGTTGAGTTGTATTGAGATTGGCATTGCAGTGTCTATTCAGGCCAAGCTGGCATGAATGTGACGGCACAAACCCACAAACCCCTGCCAAGACTACAGGCTCCATCAGGCGAAATTTAATGATGATGAGCAGCACTCTGGGGAGATCTCATTATAAAAATAAACAGTATGGACAGTAAATCTGCACTACAAAAAAGGTTATCGGTCACATATACATAATTGATCATGCTAAAAAGGTCATAGCTGATCATGCTTTTACAACAAATCCACTGGAGATCTCAGACTTGAACTCAAGGGATCTAGCAGCTCGGCACAGGGCCAGGTTGTCTCAGGCTGCGGTCCAGCAGTCGGGCCCCTGAGGTTCTGCTGCTCTTGCATATCCAACTAGAGCCGGCACATAGCGTCCTAACAGAACCATTAAACTCATTTGGCCATTACTATGCATTCTCATGCACGAATCATGTAGGAGAGAATTCACTGAGTGACCCACTGAATTGCAATGGATAGATCATCCAGAAACACAACTCCATCAAAATCATGATGACCCATTTCAGTGGCAGATATATTTCTGAAAAAAAAAGTGTTTCTGTCAGTCTTATTTATGCCGTTATTGTCCTTATCCATTAACGCTCCAAGCGCTTCGGCAAAACAATAAATCGCTCTATGAATTAGATTGAATGCATTTGGAGCGTATGGTTTGCACAAGTGCTTGGTTGACTGCCATTGGACAAGGCAATCAAGTATTTGATTGACTGGCTCAGATGCCTGAAATAATACATTCTCTTTGTGGCTAATCTGTTTCCATATGTGCTAGTGCCACCTTACAGGTCCACTTGCCAGGTTTACTAATGCAGATTTGTATTTTTTAGTTGCTTGGCAACTTATTGGCTGCATTTTATTGTATTTTAAATATTACTGTGTGTTTTGTTCATTGGTTTAGTAGTTTCTTACAATCACAGTACAAAATCCAACAGATAATTGTACTCATAAGGATTTTGGAGTTTGCTCACGCAATAGCATGTAATAGGGTGCTTTAATATGCAACTGTTAGTTCAGCATGCGAGTTTTCCCATCTACTGTAGTTGAGTAACAAACATTGCGAAGCACATGAAACAGGCCTTATTTGTAGGCTGAGCATATTTGAGAGCAACTGACTACAGCATGCATGCTCAGTGAGGTTCATGCTTAAAGGGATAGTTCACATAAAAATCTAAATGCTGTCATCATTTACCGAATATATGTGACTTTCTTTCTTCTGCGGAACATAAAGGATAGGATATTTTGAAGAATGTTGGTAACCAAACAGTTACCAAACTTCCAGTGTACGGTTAAAAACATTGAGACACAAGAAATATCTTATTTTATGTTCCACAGAAGTAAGTAAGTCATACATGTTTGGAATGACATGAGGGTGAATAAATGAGGACAGAATTTTCATTTTTAGGTGAACTATCCTGTCAAAATTTAGGCTGAGACAGAAAAACTACAAATCATACAAAGTGATACAAACACATTAGACTAACAATTTTTTCCTCAAATATAGATAAAATGATTGCTTGATAAATAAATTAATACTTGCTTTAACATTATTGTAGTTTTGTGAATTCCAGCATACATTTATTTTACTGTTCATTCTGTTTAGTGTTTCTCCAACTGCACTTATATTTTGAAACAAACATGAAATAATAATGAACAATAATCTATTTATACATTAAAACTAATTTGGAATAATAAATGCAGGAAAAAAAATTGTTGATTGATACCTAGTGCATTAATTAATGTAAAAAATTGTATCTTATTGTAAAGTGTTACATTTTACTTACTAGAAACAAGATCCAGTTTGACTGGATTTAAAGATTAATTCAGTTAAATTGTATGTTATTTTTGTTTTAGATGTTTGCAAAGATACAAAACAAACCTCTGCCATAAATAATTCAATATTTCTTTGAAGTATACTTCTAAAAATGCCATAAAGTAAACATGTCAACAAAACATAAAAAAGCAAAGCAAAACATGTTTAGAACAGACTAAGATCTGAGTAACAGAAACACCATCAATAGCATTACAGCTAGTGCAAAACCTTGGAGTACCCACAAAGTGCAAGCATTAAATCATGTAACAAATATGCACTATGGATTATTTAAACATTCAAAGAATCATAAATCACTTTAACTTTCCCACCATCACATGGCCAGCCCAATGGAGGAAAGGAAGGGTCTTACCTGCAGGTTCCCCTTTATTCTGTCCAGCTCCTTTGATGTTTTGGAGAGGTGTCGTAAAATTCCTGTCCTCTCTGTGAACACCTCCTTCAGCTTCTTTTCCAGCCCCTCATAGCTACAGGAAGAGAAAGGAAATAGGAAGATTACTTCTTTAAATCTATGGCATGCCTGACAAATTCATTCTGCATGGCAGGTTGCAGCAGCCTGAAGGATTTGAAGCTATTGTGAGTGGATGATGAACTCAAGGAAAACATCCAATAGTTCATCATCAGAATCCTGAAAGAGAACTTTTGACCTGGAGTGGACTCAAAGTCACATCAGGCTCTGTTTCAGGATCTCATGCCGTTAAAGGTAGCAGACAGAGAAAAATATAAACATAACATCTCATTTTAAAAGCCCTCCAATATATAACTATATAAGTTTAAACGTTTTATGTTTTTGAAAAAAGTCTCATATGCTCATCAAGGCTTGTTTTATTTGATAAAAAAACACGGTTTATTGTAATATTGTACATTATTGTTACAAATTTAAATAATTGTTTTCTATTTGAACATATTTCAAAATGCAGTTTCTTCTTGTGATGACAAAAATTAATTTTCAGCATAATTACTCCAGTACATGCTGATTTGCTGCTCAAGAAACATTCCTCATTATTTATCAATGTTGAAAACAAATAATATGTTTGTGGAAATCGTGATATATTTTCAGAATTATTTGATGAATAGAAAGTTCAAAAGAACAGCATTTATATGGAATAGTAATCCTGTGTAACATATAATAAATGCTTCCTTGCTGAATAAAAGTATTAATTTCTTTAAAAAAAAATTTAACAGTAATAAAATGCAACTGAATTAAATTAAATTAAATATGATACAATATTTACCAACAGGGTCCATCGGGATCATGCTAACCAGTCAAACCTGTAACTCAAACTATTATTTCATTGTAAATATTGTGTGATAATAGCTGCTACAAAACATCAAGCCTCACCTCCATAAATACACACATATACATATTTATACTGTACTTCGCTCTCAGAATATCGACACTTTGCCAAGTCAAAAAGACAGACATAGCTGTACATAGACAAAAAAAAGACTAATAAATAAATATATTGTGCCGTGGTTTTCTTTTGTCATCGTCCCAAATACAAATCATAAATATGTTATGTATGTCAAGTCAAATGCTTTCAACAAAGGGCTCTTTGCCAACGCATCCTGTGCTGCTCAGAGCCAAACCTTTAAGCTTTATGTCAGGGAAACTAAAGCACAGTCATACGAATCTCCTGATGAGAAAGCAAAACCTGCTAAATAAATAAATCATGCTGGAAAGCATCATGCCTATAAAACTCCCACAGTGTGATGTCTGTGAAACTGATCAAGGGTGTGGGCTGGAAGAGACAGATAGAGATAGAAACAGAGAAAAAAAGTCATACTCTCAATTCTAGATTTGATTATTATTCAGTGCGGGTGTGCTCATCCAGAGCAGACCTATGAAAGGTCAATAATAACGTCTGGCTCAAACAAGGGGTCAGGGTACGGCTGGGTAATGTGACCCAGTTTTAAAACTTTAAATGTAATATCGAATAACACACTTCAGATGAAAATACTAATATTTAAAATTTGTAGTATGTTAGCTAACTCATGAAAATAATTGTACTTCTTTAAAAGCATGACAAAATGTTATTAAAAATACATTTAAAGTTTATTTTTAATTAAAACTTTTAATTTGACATGACAAATTTGACAGTGAACTTTTTTAAACTGTACTTCTGTGTGTTAAGGAATGGCCATGATAGCATTTTATTTTATTAATATTATTTTTTTAAAGGGGTCATATGATGCTATTTTAAGTTCATTATTTTGTGTATTTGGTGTAACAGAATATGTTGACATGCTTTAATGTTCAAAAAACACATTATTTTTCAAATACTGTACATTATTGTAGGTCCTCTATGCCCCGCCTCTCTCAAACGCTTTGTTTTCTACAAAGCCCCCTCCTTTGACAAGCGCAGTCTGCTCTGATTGGCCAGCTGACCCAGTGCATTGTGATTAGCTGAACACCACAAGCACGCGTCGGAAATGTAACACCCCTTACCATAATTGTGAGCTTCAGCTTTCAAAGTAAATATCAAGACAGTTAATAATGTCGTTAGTTTTACCATCAGTTCAAGCCCGAAAGGGCAACAGTAAGGTTTGAAGTACACTACAAATGCACATTCAATACAATTAAGTGCACTTCTTTTTCACAAAGGTAAATTGACTTGCAGCATTAAAAAAAACAGATTTTAGCTTTGTAGTGTTTTCATTTTCATCTATTTAGACAAAATAGTATAGCATTTCAGTATCGCTCATTTTTCAGTTTTCAGCCACAACATGAAAATAATTATCTGCTTAAAAGTATCAGCCAGAACTTTAAAATCAGTACAGCTGTAGTATAATACACATTTAAAGCTGCACTCCGTAACTTTTTTGTTTAAAAACGATCCAAAATCTGTTTTTGAGCAAGTACGTAACCAGCCAGTGTTCAAAACTATCGCCTTACTTTAGCTCGATTCACAACGGTAAAATTTTCTAAGTTGAGTGGTACAGGTAGGTTTTCGTGGGAAATTCGAGCATGACGCTGTGTCATACGTCACATCTGTAAACATAAAGAAGTTGTCCCGGCTAGTATGCTATATCACACGTGAGGATGCTGCAGGTGACGGATCGTTTATAGCCTTTCTCACAGCAGCTGGAATAAATGGCGGATTGAATTTGAAAACAAAGTATAACAATAATAATAATTGGCACGGTTTGATGTGATATGAGCTAACCAATCGTTAGAAATTACTCACCATTGATAGCGCAATTTATTGTAATGCTTTTTTCCTCAGTTGATCAGAACAAAAGTGGCAGTTGTTACTTACTTGCTCAGTGTTCCTGTGGCTCAGAGGTAGAGCATTGCGTTAGCAGCGCAAAAGGTCGGGGTTCGATTCCAAGGGAACACACATACTGGTAAAAAATGTATAGCCTGAATTCACTGTAAGTCGCTTTGGATAAAAGCGTCTGCTAAATGCATGAGTTATTATTAAATTAAATTAGATGACATTCTCCAGTGAAAACTCTTATTTGGGTGATACTTTCAAGTTTTAGAATCAGTGAATACAAAGTGCAGTATCCACAGCGATGCGGTGACTGACAGCCACACATTAGATTAATCCGCGCTGGAGTCATGCCGGTGCACAACCCACGCAAGGAAGATAATTCCGCAAATAACTGCAATTGCAGGTTTTCAAACAGAGATGGCGACAAAGAGGCAAAACTTAAGGACTGCAGCTTTAAAGTTCAGAGACAGTTTTTTAAATCAAGTAACTTCCTGCGTCAGCCGTGCAGCTGCCATTAAATCACTGGGAATGCTACCTGATGGCTTCCTTCGGATATCATCAACCTCCTTTGGCTCAAGATACAAACAGCTACAGATACAGATAACCACAGAGTCTGTTCTCCACATATGATAAATAAATTGGTCATTACTGTCACAGGTTGATAATTATGCTGTGACCTCTTTTGACACAGCTGTTTTGGCAGGCTCTCATACGAGAGAGACCAAAGAAAGTGTTCTAATGAGAATCAGCCTGTCAGACAAACAGGCTTATAATCGCATGCTGCACTCCACGGCTCCTTGATGCCAGCGATCACATAATTCTGATTAGAGCCACATCATGTGAAGGCTGACGATAAACCACAATCCTTCTTGAAGAAAAGGTGGTTAGCTGTAAGGATCTGCCAGAAACAATCTGCACACATGAATGGTGATGCTGTCTGAAAAACTGATTGTTTAGGATGAGGGGAGGTTTGAATAACAGCACACGACAGGCAGAGAAACAACCACACACACACGCAGCCTCACTAGGCAGAACCTCCCTACCAACCCAGTATGTCTCCATGCTTGACTTTGAATTATATGAAACTGATCTTCCTCCGTAATGAAGAAGTGCTGAGCCCTGGTCATTAAAGTGGAAAGAGCAGAGTTTCACAAGTCCAGCGCACAAGCTGCTGCTACAGCTCAGTATGGATATATAGGCCTGTATAGGTGAGGTAAACATCAGATGGAGTGTGACTGGGCTTTAGCCAACAAGGCAGGACCCATCGCTCCTCATCTTCCATTAGCCACTGTCAGACTGAACGTTTCCTGTAAAGCTAATGGCTTTACAGTGCAATTTTATGTGCTTTCAGAATGACATAAACCCATAAAGAAATTGTAGCACCCTGAATATTAGGAGGAACTGCATGGACTGTATTTACAGAGAGACAGACAGATAGGTGCAATAGCATTTAAAATGTGAAAACCTTAAATATATGTATATATTCAGACCCCAAATAATGCAGAATAAACATGAGCATATATTGATAAAGACAGGAAGTGGGGAAAAACATGAAAGTACCCACAGGAAATAAAAAAAAAAAAAAGAATGATGCATTGATCATTTTTTTTATGTTAAACAATCCATATTATTCACAAAAACCAAGACTATAATTTTTTTCCAGCCCTATTTGTTATATTATTTAAAAATAGGCCAAGGGTAGTTGTCACACTTGCAACTATTTTTTAAAGTCAGTTTCAGAATATGCAAATTTAGTACATTACGTAAAACTCAAACGTTTACATAGATGTCTTACATCTATAAATTAAATAAATAAAAATAAAATCATTATTGCCTATAACACAGAAATGGTGTTAAATGGCACTAAAAGTGGTTCATTGGCTTGTAATCATAGGGGAACCACTCTAAGTGCTATATAGCACCAATCTTTAAAGGCGCTATACAGTACTTTTGTCAAATGGTGCTATGTAGAACCCTTAGAGGAACCCCATTCTCCTCCTTAGATTTTTGCTATGAATGGGAATTTACTTCACTTTTATGCTTTTCTGAGGTCAAAAAGTTTTGTGTGTGGGCCCTGGAATATTTCCTTATAGGGGGCCTTGGGGGCAAAAAGGTTGAGAACCACATTATCTTCAGGAAATACATTGTATTTTAATGTCATTTTTTATCCTATCCTCAACTGAACTAAGAGACTAAGAGAGAGTTAGAGAACATTTAAAGAACTATACAGGGGCTTAACGGGTTCTTTGTATGGGAGTTGTGCTATATAGCACTTCAGTCACCCTAAAGAACCGCTGAAGAGCCATACTGGACTTAACGGGTTCTTTATACGGTAGCGGTGCTATATTGGCCATTCTACAGAATTGGTCCAAAGTCAGAGTTAAAAACATCTTGAAAAAAATGTATTTTTCCAAAAAATGTGTATGTATGCAAATTGTATAATATCCAAGGTACACATTTCTAGTAATTGTGCAGTTAATTCTCATATTGTATTTTCAGAATGTTTTGGAATATTTGTCCTCTCTCCAAATTTGTCACTACTGAAACAGTAATAATAATTTAATTAGAAGGGTTATATTGCTTACATCTACATTGTAAATATATTTTTTTGCTATTTTATTAAAAAATTCTGAGGTAAATCAATAACAATTACATTTTTAACAATATGTCAAGTGTAATTTATGAGATTTGTTGTATTTTGAATTTGTTGTATTTTTTTTGTAAAAGGCAAAAAGTTGGTCATACTGATTTCAAAGTTAAGGATTCATTAGTTTCAATATACATTGAACCAAAAACTATCATAACATCTTAGTTGATAATTCAGTATGCTTTATTTTTGACAAAACATCCCATGTTTCGGTAGTGACTGAACATTTTTGAGTTTTAACTGAGCATACTAAAACACTACTAAAACATACTAAAATACAAAAAAACTGCATAACTGTACTAAAATTTTGTTTATTTCCCCCAAATATGAGGATTATGTGTTCCCTTTTGTCACTACCGAAACAATGATGACATGTTTCGGTCGTGACTGTTTCAGTAATGACAATTATATGGGATAACACCCAAAAAAAGCAAAGATGTCACTACCGAAACTCCACCAAATGTTTTTAGATCAAACAATTTTAGATACTTTTGAACCTATCTCAAAGATGCTAATCAGCACATGTTTAGCTAGCACAGTTCTGAACAGTTGTACACACATAAAAATTAAATTATATGGAATAACTCCCAAAAAAGTGTGCTTAATTGCAGAAAAAAAGGTGTTCGGTAGTGATGTGCCTTTGAGTTACACACAGAGTTTTCAGACTTTTGAACACATTTACCTCAAAATGGTGGGGCCTATCTACTCACCCTGTAGCTATGAGAGAGAGTGACAGAAATATTTCCTGATCATAAATGTAGGGGTGTCGTTAATTTCAGTCTCAGCCAATGGACTAAAACATACACTGTTTCGGCAGTGACATGGAAAATGCAGGACACATTTTTTAACATAGTTTCATAATTTACAAAGAAAAAATAAAATACTTGAACTTCACTTTAAAAAAAAAAAAATCTAAAAAAATAAAAAAATTATAATATATATATAGATATATATAGATATACAGTATATACTGCATATATATATATATATATATATATATATATATATATATATATATATATATATATATATATAGCTCT